>NC_136068.1:570589258-570696758 GCF_964261635.1 Lissotriton helveticus
CTGCACCTATAGACAACAAGGAAAAACAAGCATTGGATATGCAATAGGTCTCGCATTAGAAAAGTTGGAGTTATTGGTCTTGTAAATGACATTTTTTATTTATTTGTTGGTTTTTAAAATTGCTAAATTGATGGCTTTGTCATTTACAATGCCAATAGTTATAACTTTCGCGAATGTGACACCTATAGCATTTGGAATGCAACATGTTTTGTATTTACGTGACTTAGATGGCAGCTCTGGTCGTTAGGCCACATCTCTAGAGAGCAGGAGAGTGCAGCAGGGGAGAGAAGCACAGCAATGCAATAGGTCTCGCATTAGGAAAGTTTGAGCTATTGGTATTGTAAAGGACACATTTTTTATTTATGTGCTTGTTTTGAAAATAGCGAAATTAATAGCTTTGTTATTTACAATGCCAATAGTTTTATCTTTCGCAAATGTGACACCTATTGTAACACAATATGTGTTGTGAGGGGTTGAGGGTGAGGGGTTGAGGGTGAGGGGTTGAGGGTGAGTGAGGGTGAGGGGTTGAGGGTGAGTGAGGGTGAGTGAGGGTGAGTGAGGGTGAGTGAGGGTGAGTGAGGGTGAGTGAGGGTGAGTGAGGGTGAATGAGGGTGAGTGAGGGTGAGGGGTTGAGGGTTAGTGAGGGGTTGAGGGTGAGTGAGGGTGAGGGTGAGTGAGGGTGAGGGTGAGGGGTTGAGGGTGAGGGGTTGAGGGTGAGGGGTTGAGGGTGAGCGAGGGTGAGGGTGAGCGAGGGTGAGGGTGAGTGAGGGTGAGTCTGAGTGAGGGTGAGTGAGGGTGAGGGTGAGTGAGGGGTTGAGGGTGAGTGAGGGTGAGGGTGAATGAGGGTGAGGGTGAGTGAGGGTGGGTGAGGGTGAGGGGTTGAGGGTGAGTGAGGGTGAGTGAGGGTGAGGGAGGGTGAGGGTGAGGGAGGGTGAGGGTGAGTGAGGGTGAGGGAGGGTGAGTGAGTGAGGGTGAGGGTGGGTGAGGGTGAGGGGTTGAGGGTGAGTGAGGGTGAGGGAGGGTGAGTGTGAGTGAGGGTGAGGGGTTGAGGGTGAGGGTGAGAGGTTGAGGGTGAGTGAGGGAGAGGTTGAGAGTGAGTGAGGGTGAGGGGTTGAGGGTGGGTGAGGGTGAGTGAGGGTGAGGGTGAGGGTGAGGGGTTGAGGGTGGGTGAGGGTGAGAGGGTGAGGGTGAGGGGTTGAGGGTGGGTGAGGGTGAGGGGTTGAGGGTGGGTGAGGGTGAGGGGTTGAGGGTGGGTGAGTGGTTGAGGGTGAGGGGTTGAGGGTGGGTGAGGGTGAGGGGTTGAGGGTGGGTGAGGGGTTGAGGGTGGGTGAGGGTGAGGGGTTGAGGGTGGGTGAGGGTTGAGGGTGAGTGAGGGTGAGGGGTTGAGAGTGAGTGAGGGTGAGGGGTTGAGGGTGAGTGTGAGGGTGAGGGGTTGAGGATGAGTGAGTGTGAGGGTGAGGGGGTGAGGGGTTGAGGGTGAGTGAGGGGGTGAGGGTGAGGGGTGAGGGTGAGTGAGGGGTTGAGGGTGAGTGAGGGGTTGAGGGTGAGGGGGCGAGGTTGAGGGTGAGGGTGTGAGGGTGAGGGTGTGAGGGTGAGTGAGGGTGAGGGGGTGAGGGGTTGAGGGTGCGGGGTTGAGGGTGCGGGGTTGAGGGTGCGGGGTTGAGGGTGTGGGGTTGAGGGTGCGGGGTTGAGGGTGAGGGGTTGAGGGTGAGGGGTTGAGGGTGAGGGGTTGAGGGTGAGGGGGTTGAGGGTGAGGGGGTTGAGGGTGAGGGGGTTGAGGGTGAGGGGGTTGAGGGTGAGGGGGTTGAGGGTGAGGGGTTGAGGGTGCGGGGTTGAGGGTGGGTGAGGGTGAGTGAGGGTGAGGGGGTGAGTGAGGGTGAGGGGTTGAGGGTGGGTGAGGGTGAGTGAGGGTGAGGGGTTGAGGGTGAGTGAGGGTGAGTGAGGGGTTGAGGGTGAGTGAGGGTGAGGGGTTGAGGGTGAGTGAGGGTGAGGGTGAGTGAGGGTGAGGGGTTGAGGGTGGGTGAGTGAGGGTGAGGGGTTGAGGGTGAGGGAGGGTGAGGGGTTGAGGGTGAGGGTGAGAGGTTGAGGGTGGGTGAGGGGTTGAGGGTGGGTGAGGGTGAGGGGTTGAGGCTGGGTGAGGGTGAGGGGGTGAGGGGTTGAGGGTGAGGGGTTGAGGGTGAGGGGTTGAGGGTGAGGGGTTGAGGGTGAGGGGTTGAGGGTGAGCGGGTGAGGGGTGAGGGGTTGAGGGTGAGTGAGTGGGGGAGGGGTTGAGGGTGAGGGGGTTAGGGTGAGGGGGAGGGTGAGTGAGGGTGAGGGAGTGAGGGTGAGGGGTTGAGGGTGGGTGAGGGTGAGTGAGGGTGAGGGTGAGAGGGTGAGGGGTTGAGGGTGAGTGAGGGGTTGAGGGTGAGTGAGGGTGAGGGGTTGAGGGTGAGGGTGAGTGAGGGTGAGTGAGGGTGAGGGGTTGAGGGTGGGTGAGGGTGAGGGGTTGAGGGTGGGTGAGGGTGAGTGAGGGTGAGGGGTTGAGGGTGAGTGAGGGTGAGGGGTTGAGGGTGAGGGTGAGGGGTTGAGGGTGAGGGGTGAGAGGTTCAGGGTGAGGGTGAGGGGTTGAGGGTGAGGGGTTGAGGGTGGGTGAGGGTGAGGGGTTGAGGGTGGGTGAGGGTGAGGGTGAGGGGTTGAGGGTGGGTGAGGGGGTGAGGGGGTGAGGGTGAGCGGGTGAGGGGGTGAGGGGTTGAGGGTGAGGGTGAGTGAGGGGGTGAGGGGGAGGGGTTGAGGGTGAGGGGGTTAGGGTGAGTGAGGGGTTGAGGGTGAGGGTGAGGGGTTGAGGGTGAGGGGTTGAGGGTGAGGGGTTGAGGGTGAGGGGTTGAGGGTGAGGGGTTGGGGGTGAGGGGTTGAGGGTGAGGGTTGAGGGTGAGGGGTTGAGGTTGAGGGTGAGGGGTTGAGGGTGAGGGGTTGGGGGTGAGGGGTTGGGGGTGAGGGGTTGAGGGTGAGGGGTTGAGGGTGAGGGGTTGAGGGTGAGGGTGAGTGAGGGTGAGGGGTTGAGGGTGAGTGAGGGTGAGGGTGAGTGAGGGTGAGGGTGAGGGTGAGTGAGGGTGGGGGTTGAGGGTGGGTGAGGGTGAGGGGTTGAGGGTGGGTGAGGGTGAGTGAGGTTGAGGGTGAGAGGGTGAGGGAGTGAGGGTGAGGGTGAGGGGTTGAGGGTGAGGGGTTGAGGGTGAGGGGTTGAGGGTGGGTGAGGGGTTGAGGGTGGGTGAGGGTGAGTGAGGGTGAGTGAGGGTGGGTGAGGGTGAGGGAGTGAGGGTGAGGGTGAGGGGTTGAGGGTGAGGGGTTGAGGGTGACGGGGTGAGGGTGAGGGTGAGGGGTTGAGGGTGAGGGGTTGAGGGTGGGTGAGGGGTTGAGGGTGGGTGAGGGGTTGAGGGTGGGTGAGGGGTTGAGGGTGGGTGAGGTTGGGGTGGGTGAGGGGTAGGGGTTGAGGGTGAGGGGTTGAGGGTGAGTGAGGGTGAGGGGTTGAGGGTGAGGGTGAGGGGTTGAGGGTGAGGGGTTGAGGGTGAGTGTGAGGGTGAGGGGTTGAGGGTGAGTGAGTGAGGGTGAGGGGGTGAGGGTGAGTGAGGGGGTGAGGGTGAGGGGTTGAGGGGGTGAGGGGTTGGGGTTGAGGGTGAGGGGTTGAGGGTGAGGGGGTGAGGGGTTGAGGGTGAGGGGTTGAGGGTGAGGGTTGAGGGTGTGAGTGTGAGGGGTTGAGGGTGAGGGGTTGAGGGTGAGGGGTTGAGGGTGAGGGGTTGAGGGTGAGGGTGAGGGGTTGAGGGTGAAAGGGTGAGGGTGAGAGAGGGTGAGGGTGAAAGGGTGAGGGTGAGGGTGAGTGAGGGTGAGGGTGAGTGAGTGTTAGGGTGAGGGGTTGAGGGTGGGTGAGGGTGAGGGTTTGAGGGTGGGTGAGGGTGAGGGGTTGAGGGTGAGGGGTTGAGGGTGGGTGAGGGGTTGAGGGTGGGTGAGGGGTTGAGGGTGAGGGGTTGAGGGTGGGTGAGGGGTTGAGGGTGAGTGAGGGGTTGAGGGTGAGGGTGAGGGGTTGAGGGTGAGTGTGAGGGTGAGGGGTTGAGGGTGAGTGAGTGAGGGTGAGGGTGAGGGGGTGATCGTGAGTGAGGGGGTGAGGGTGAGGGGGTGAGGGTGAGTGAGGGGGTGAGGGTGAGGGGGTGAGGGTGAGGGGTTGAGGTTGAGGGGGTGAGGGGTTGAGGTTGAGGGTGAGGGGTTGAGTGTGAGGGTGAGGGGTTGAGGGTGAGGGGTTGAGGGTGAGGGGTTGAGGGGGTGAGGGTGAGTGAGGGGGTGAGGGGTTGAGGTTGAGGGGGTGAGGGGTTGAGGTTGAGGGGGTGAGGGGTTGAGGTTGAGGGGGTGAGGGGTTGAGGTTGAGGGTGAGGGGGTGAGGGGTTGAGGGTGTGAGGGGTTGAGGGTGTGAGGGTGAGGGGTTGAGGGTGAGGGGTTGAGGGTGACGGGTGAGGGTGAGGGGTTGAGGGTGAGTGGTTGAGGGTGAGTGAGGGTGAGGGTGAGTGGAGGGTGAGGGTTGAGGGTGAGGGTGAGTGAGGGTGAGGGTGAGTGAGTGTTAGGGTGAGGGGTTGAGGGTGGGTGAGGGTGAGGGGTTGAGGGGTGAGGGGTTGAGTGTGAGGGGTTGAGGGTGAGGGGTTGAGGGTGAGTGGGAGGGTGAGGGGTTGAGGGTGAGTTGGGAGGGTGAGGGGTTGAGGGTGGGTGAGGGGTTGAGGGTGGGTGAGGGGTTGAGGGTGGGTGAGGGGTTGAGGGTGGGTGAGGGTGAGGGGTTGAGGGTGGGTGAGGGTGTGGGCTTGACGGTGAGTGAGGGTGAGGGGTTGAGGGTGAGTGTGAGGGGTTGAGGGTGAGTGAGGGTGAGGGTGTGAGGGTGAGGGGTTGAGGGTGAGTGAGGGTGAGTGTGAGGGTGAGGGGGTTGAGGGTGAGGGTGTGAGGGTGAGGGGTTGAGGGTGAGGGTGAGTGAGGGTGAGGGGGTGAGGGTGAGTGAGGGGTTGAGGGTGAGGGGGTGAGGGTGAGGGGTTGAGGGTGCGGGGGTGAGGGTGAGTGAGGGGTTGAGGGTGAGGGTGAGGGGTTGAGGGTGAGGGGGTGAGGGTGAGGGTGAGTGAGGGGTTGAGGGTGAGGGTGAGGGGTTGAGGGTGAGGGGGTGAGGGTGAGAGGGGTTGAGGGTGAGAGAGTGAGGGGTTGAGGGTGAGTGAGGGTGAGTGAGGGTGAGGGTGAGGGTGAGAGAGGGTTGAGGGTGAGAGGGTGAGGGGTTGAGGGTGAGTGAGGGTGAGGGTGAGTTGAGGGTGAGTGAGGGTGAGGGTGAGTGAGGGGTTGAGGGTGAGGGGTTGAGGGTGAGGGGTTGGGGGTGAGGGTGAGGGGTTGAGGGTGCGGGGTTGAGGGGGTGAGGGGTTGAGGGTGCGGGGTTGAGGGGGTGAGGGGTTGAGGGTGCGGGGTTGGGGGTGAGGGGTTGAGGGTGCGGGGTTGAGGGTGCGGGGTTGAGGGTGAGGGGGTGAGGGGGTGAGGGTGAGGGGTTGAGGGTGAGGGGGTGAGGGGTTGAGGGTGCGGGTTGAGGGTGAGGGGGTGAGGGTGAGGGGGTGAGGGTGAGGGGTTGAGGGTGAGGGGGTGAGGGGTTGAGGTGCGGGTTGAGGGTGAGGGGGTGAGGGGTTGAGGGTGAGGGGGTGAGGGGTTGAGGGTGAGGGGTTGAGGGTGAGGGGTTGAGGGTGAGTGAGGGGTTGAGGGTGAGTGAGGGGTTGAGGGTGAGTGAGTGTGAGGGGTTGAGGGTGAGTGAGTGTGAGGGTGGGTGAGGGTGAGGGTGAGGGGGTGAGGGTGAGGGGGGCACACGTCCTAACAAGGAGGCAAAGCAAACAGCCGGATAAGAGAGAAAACTGCAGGAATCGAAGTAAAGAGGAGGATGCAAGGAGAGGTACAGAGGGAGTTAGCATAAAAGGAGACACGGCCGGCGGCCGTGAAACTGAAAGTACGGCCGGCCGTGAATAATTAGGGGATGAGCGCACGCTGAGAAGCTGCCTTTGATGTGGTAATGCGAGGCAGGCAGGCAGGCGGCTGGTGGCATTGTGCACGCGCTTTTTAGGGCTTGCGCTTGCGCAATGACCTAAAAAGCACATGCACTTCAAGAAATCGCCAGTGGAATCGTGCTTGGGTAAACGCTGTTTAAGCCCCTATAGAGCTTCGCCAGCTATGCGCATGCGCACAGCAGGCGAGCCCTAAACATATCCTCCATTTGTACAGGCTCCACACTACTATACCTCTATCTCAGTGACCATGTCCCACCCCAACATGCACCCCCTTCTTACCAATGGTAAGCACAGGCTCAGCTTCGTGGAGGCACTGGACAATCCAATAAGAAAAATACACTAATGAATAGGATGGCCAGTCAGGAGTACTTATTTACAACGTCCTTCGTTTTCCGTTACGTTTTCAAAATACAAAACGAAGGGAAAAAAAAGGTCTGAATCAACATACAAGCTGAGCCCAAAAAAAACCTTTGTGTCATAAAGAAAAGGGCAAACAGAAAGGGAGTAAAGGGGACACTCGGGATCACCGAGACTACTCAGCGTTTGTTAACACGGCCCTTAGCGGAGTGACCCAAAACGTCACTACCGCATATAACGATGTAGAAAGCCACCCAACAATGACGCCCGGAACCGAGATAGAAACGCTACGATAACCTTTCGCGTTTACTCGGTACACTGCAAAAAATAAAGGGCACAATGAAATAGGCAAAAAATAGTGAACGGGAGCCCCCGCTCACTCGTTTTAAAAAACGAACAAACGCTGGGAAATACAAAAATAAACAGGGAGGGAAGGAACAGAAAAAACCCCGGGACAAGGAGCTGACTAGCTACAGAGGGGAGGAAAACAGCCACAACAGGGGAACCAATATCTCACACGAGCCCGTGAGAGAGAAACAAGGGGGATGAACAAAAACCCAGGACAACAGGAATCTTCAGCAACAGCAACCAAGAGAGCAGGATACCGGAGTCCATACAATGGCAATATCAAGCAATGAGACAGAGGTAGGACCAACATTTATTCCATTGGCCCAGGTCATGTGATGACGATCCATGGTCACTGAGATAGGACTAGCCCCAAACCCTAACACCGTCATTGCCTGGATCTGTGCAATCCAAGGTTACTCAGCCAACACCCCACCCCAGAGAGTTTGTGGTGCAGGCTTAGACTTCCCATGGCGCATTCCCTTTCGCTCCTCTGGTTAGGGAATCTAAGAAGCTGGACACACTTGGGAAGAATCTGTTTTCTTCCACCAGCCTGGCCTCGCGGTCAGTGAATACTGCATGCTTATTGGGCTGTTTCTCCCACTCACTTTTAGAGATTGTTGCGCACTTGCTGACACAGGTCCGGTATTAGGCGTGGACAGTACTATCCCAGGCGGTGAAGAACGGGAGAGATGCAGCAAAATTCATTATTAGGTTTAGCCTTGACACAACTGACTCGCTGGGCAGAGCTGTATCTTTGCCGGTGGCCTTACAGAGCCTCGTCTGGCTAAGAACATTCGGCTACTCGGGCGATGTCCAGGCTAATTTAATGAACCTGCCCTCTGACTGATCTCGTCTATTTGGAGTGAAGGCGAACTCGGCCTTGGAGCGCCTCAAGGACTCGTGCTATGGCCAGATGCTTGGGCCTCTCAGTAACACCCCCTGGCCAATCTAGTTTTCACCCCTTTTTTGGCAACGGAAGGGGTTTTCAGCCTGTATACCAGCAACCTTCCTGCGCAGACTTCCCAAGTTGTGCGAGGACGCGGATGCGGCTCATTCCGATCTCAGAATGGAAGCCAGAAGTCATCTGTCACCCAACTCTCGGCAGCCTCCAAGCACTCCAAGTTTCAGTCTGCAAGACCATATTACTCCTGTGGAGGGAGAATCCATCAACATCTTCTCCACTGGAGGTCCATAACATTGGACCTGTGGGTTTTGTAGATCATTCAGGAGGGCTATTCTCTGCCTTTCTTTTCCTCCTATTTCGCCACGTCTGGCGCACGATCCTCTAACTTTACTCTAAGAGAAAGTTACTGCTCTCCTGGCCAAGGGGGCTATTGAGAGGGTGCTTTCTGATTTCAGAAGTGGCAGTTGTTGTTGTTCCTGCTACTTTCTGATTCTGAAGGACAAAGGGTTGCACCCCATTTTAGATCTTATGACCATCAATGTCTTCCTCAAAAAGGAGATGTTCAAGATACTCATGTTAGCTCAGGTCTTGACTGCCCTAGACCAAGGGGATTGGCTGGTAGCATTGAACCTGCAGGTCGTTGCGTGCGGTTCAAGGTAGGCCATGAGAACTTTCAGTTTACTGTGCTACTTTTTGACCTTACCAGCGCCACTCAGGTGTCCACCAAGGTGATGGCCGCAGCTCATCTGCGCAGGTTAGAGGCTTCAGTCCTCTACCTTTACGACTGGCTGTTGAAGGCGTCCTCGCCCCAGGCTGACGTCTCCTACCTTCAGACCACAGCGTACCATGTGCATTTGCTTGGGTTTTCTATAAATATGCCAACGTCACACCTGACTCCTTCTCGGACTCTCCCTTTCATCAGAGCTGCTCTGAACACAGAGCAGTTTTGGGCTTCTCCTCCAGAGCAGCGAGCCCTGGATATTCAGGTTATGATACCAATGTTTCAGCCTCTATCCTGGATTTCAGTGAAACTGACTCTGTGGCTCCTGGGTCCCTGGCCACCTGCATCCTGTTGATAAAACAAGCCAGATGGTGTATGCAGTCTCTGCAGTGGGACCCGAAGTACCAGTGGGCGCAGCATCAGGGGAATCTCTCTGACATGGTCCAGATCTTTGAGGGAACTGCGAAAGACCTGCAGTGGTGGTTGATGAACAGCGATTGGGTCAGAGGCAGACCCCTATCCCTTCCCAGACTAATCTCACAGTAGTGACCGATTCTTCACTTCTGGGATGGAGTGGCCATCTGGGAGAGGTGGAGATCAGGGGACACTGGTCTCCGTCAGAGTCGGGGCTTCACATCAGTTTGTTGGAGCTTTGGGCATCCGGTTGACATTGAAAGCATTTATTCCCTTTATCAAGGGAAACCAAGGGCAGGTGTTTACAGAAAACACTGTGATACTGCAACAAGCAGGGCGGGGTGGAGTTGTGGGCCCTTGGTCAAGAGGCCTTTGTCTCTCGACATGGCTGGAACAACCAGGGTTATCCCCTGCCCCTCAACAACTGGCAGGTTCTCTGAACACCAGTATGGGCCAGCTCCAGCTGTCAATGTCTAGCGGATCACGAATGGCATCTCCAGTCAGAGGTGGTGCAAGATATTCTTCAGCAATGGGGTGAGCCTTGGTTAGATTGTACGTTCTCTGCAGAGGTGAACCAATGTCAGCAGTTTTGTGCACGGGAGTTTCCAAGGTGGCTATCGCTCGGGGACGCTTTTCGTCGCGAGTGGACCTCCGGTATGTTTTTCCGCCCATACCACATCTGCCCAGGGTTCTCAAGAAGATCAAGAATCTTTCTTGTGGCTCTGGACTGGGCAAGGAGAGTCTGGAATCCGGAGCTTCTGAAAATGAGCATCGATCCTCCAATCAGGTTACCCCTTCGGGAAGAGTTTCTGTCGCAGCAACAAGGGAGGGTCCTCCATCAGAACCTGTAAACTCTCCGCCTCCATGCGTGAAGATTGAGCGGTGATAGTTAATACCTTTAGACCTTCCTCCTAAAGTATGTGAGGTTAGTTTGGTCGCCAGGCAGCCCTCCACTAAGACTTTATATGCCTGCCGTTAGCAAAAATTTGTAAAATATTGTACAGAAAGGTCTTTTGACCCTCTTCCTGCCTCTTTATCTACTATCCTTCTCATTTTTACCCTTGCCCAGCAGGGTTCTGCGTTGGGTACTCTCAGGAGTTCTTTCTGCTTTCTTGTGGCCAAACCAACATTTTTTATTAAATCTCCTGTTGTAAAGAGATTCCTAAAAGGACTTGTACATATGTTTCCACCTACGCCCTTTGTCATACCTCATTAGGTCCTTAACTTGGTTCTCACTTTTCTGCCACTCCTTCCTTAGACTTCAAAGCGATGGGTAGCCTAGGCATTGATTCTTTCTCACCTAGACTACGGCAAGTCTCCTACCTTAGGCGCCCCCAAGGTTACCTTCCAAAAACTTCATGTAGTACAAAATGCGGCCTCGCGTATGCTCTTGGGCATTCCCAGATCCCAATCAGCCTGATAAGGGCTGAGTAAGCTGTATTGGCTGCCTGCTGCTTGAAGAATTGAATTTAAATCTTTGTGCATTGCCCACAGTCTCCATGGAAAGGACCCTCCTATACTTAACCAACTTGTCACCCATTATGTGCCTAATAGAGAACTTTGCTCTTCGAACCTGCATTTGGTCTCTGTCCCCTCAGTTAGAAGAGCCAGAGGAGGAGGACGGTCCTTTAGCTGGAATGTTGCAAAGCTTTGGAATTCATTCCCCATGGCCATTAGGTGTTTGGACTCCGAACTGCATTTTGCAGAGCCATTAAAGCCTGGCTCTTTTAGTCTGACCTTCTAGGTGTTCTGATCCTATCCGATTGCTGTTTTTGCAGTGCCTACATCCTTCTGGAGCTGGGAGGCCTTCGGGTCCCCATGCGCCCTATAAATCCAATAGCCTAGCAGGTGTTGATTAAATATGCTTCCATAAAGTTTAATAGCCATAGTTGCTATTAGCATCAATGGTTTACTCTTTTCCCTCACATCAATTTTGATTAAGATCACCTGCTGGATTTGTAATTTTTCTTCCTTTGACCAATGGAGTCTCGTGGCCCCCATTAAATAAATACTGGAACAACTTTTCTGTGCATTAGAACATTTAGGCTGATACTCAGCTATTTGGTATAAAGACCATAGATTTAGTTATCCCTCTCTGAGAAAGAAGAACAAAGGCAACCATAATTTGGAATGCTTTTGATGCATTTGTTTGTTGCACTTTTTCCACTGATTGGGCACTTTTAAACATAAAAATGGAGAGTGGACTGAGGCCCTAATGTTTCTTTGGAATTCAACAACTCAGTCGTCCACCCCTTTTGACAACATTGCCCATTCATTCCTGTGTAATTCTAAGCGGTGTGTCTTTACAGCATAAGCACTAAAAACTGTGGAGTTGTATCTTGGGACAAGAAAAAAGTAGTTTTTGTGTATCTTGTTTTCTTCTGTACCACATTTTACACCTAGGTTATAGATCTGTCCTGACAGTCACCAAGTGTTATTAATTTGCGCCGTACAATGTTCGAGTTATAAATCCTCACCACCTCCTAGATTAAGCCTTGACTGTGTGACATAACTAACCTTTGTAGAGACCAGACTCAAAAGGAAACTTGATAATTTTATCCACTGACAAGTGTAATTGCACCCAAGCCCATAAATGCTAGTAGTAAACATGACGTCAATTCAATGTATGTGTAATAGTGACTCACTGCCCCATGGCCTGCAGGAAAGTCGTATCTATTATTTGCTCACTGTAAATCATTTGCCACACTAACGAACTTATTCATTTTAATACACACAACTGTATACTACAGCGAAATAAGTTTAAAAATAAGAGACATGAAAATACAAAGATCAATTCTATGAGGAGTAAAGTCCTCAATTATTTATTGTAATTATCGGGTCCCTGCTGTGACAGCAGGCAAACTGGATCAAGTGGTAACTTAATGAAACCTGTTAATAAGCAAATTAGTCTGAGATTGGTCTAGTCTTCATGGTGCTTGATAATCAAATATGGTTGCTGCTGTTCCGGTCCCTAGATTTGCCTTTATTTCATCTGCATAATACCGGTGCAGTGGAAATCAGATTGAACTGAGACATATTTCATCAAGAGTGATATCCTTTTTTAAAGAAAACAGATAGGATCCTTCACGGAGAACACTTCCTCCACACCATCCTCCCCTCCCCCCCCCCACCCACCCCCGGCACCTTTCTGGCCCCTGTTCCACAGAGTTACGGAGTAATCCCTATAAAGAAGGGTCTCGCAGCAACATCAGTCATAAATTGGGTTTTAGATAGAAATGTTGGATTATTGAGCTATTGAAATACATGCTATAGGAAACTGGTTCTTTATATAGTGGACCAAAATGGGGTACACTGTGTAAAGAGTCCCAGCAAACCCCAATTGGTTTACAAAGGCACACATGACACCCCAAATGCTCTTTTGTTGTAGTTTTGGCGAGCAGTTAGGCATATCGGAGGGTAGTGTTAAGCATTTATTGCACACACAAAGGCAGTCAGAGAGACCCACTCAAAGAAATCTGATGCCAATTTATAAAAGTGACATTTTTTTTAGATGAATTTAGATACCAAGATCATCAAATCAGGGAAGTACTTTTTGAGTTATGAATTTTTATGTATTTCAAAAGTTGACACTGCAATTTTTGGGAGCGGTAATGTTATCCTATGGGAGAAAAACATGTACTGTATTCGGGCACTTAACAGCGACTTACTGGTCCTTTCTTCAGAACTTAAGGTGAATATGGGGCAAGGTCCAAGGCCACACCAACATGTCACCTCGAGAGGCTCTAGGGTGTCCGGGTGCAGCGGTCTGTTGCAGACTCGGTTGCCCCATTCACTTCAATGGGAGACCATCTGGTCATAAAGAGGCTGCAGGCTGGGACTGGGGAGAGGGTTGGTGGGCATTCTGGGGGAACTTACAGGGGTGCTCAACCAATGAGATGCTCAGGCACGTAGAGAGATGTTCACGTCTCCTCGGGCTGTAGGGCTCTGGTGCAGTGGTGTCTTTTGGCACCTAGTTCAATGCTGAAGTCACTCATAGTTGGAATAGGCCTGCAGAAAGAGGCCGCAAGTAGCGACTAGAAGACCAGGGTTTGGAAAACCCGAGCGTGAGCATAACCTTTGAGGGTCTCGGGACCCCGTTCGCACTTTCCTCTCCCTTTGACTCGGGCAGTGGGGCGCGGTTGCAGGGGCACTTTGAGTTGTCTGGGGCGGGAGACAGAGGCTCTCTCTTTGTCTTGGTTTCTGCTAAAATGTGGTATACAGGACCGTTGGGCCACTCACAATGTGGGTCTCGCTGGCCCGGAAGTACCTTGACGTACGTTGGCTGCTGCAAGGGGTCTGGTATCCCAAGTATTGATACTGTGTAGGCTCCGGTCAGTCCTGGCGTTCCCACACTTGGAGGAGAACAGATCTGACCTGTCGGAGCACAGCTACCTCTTCCAGAGCGCGCAGTGTCCGTAATCCCAGTGAGCGCCTGGACGGTGAACTGGAACTTGCTTCTTTTGGTGCCTGCGGCTGTAGGGGAGTAGCATCTCTACACCACAGGCGTTCTCTAGTGATTTACGAAGAACTGGCAGCCCACCAGGTTTCTTGGAGTCTGCACAGCAGAAGAATGAGTCGGTTTTTCCTCAAGGGTCGGGTGCAGCAGGCAAGCTAATAGGGTTGGCGCCAAGCCAGTACTGCTTCTCTGTTCTTATGTCAGCACACTTCTCAGTCCACTTCTTCTTTGTGTCCACTGAAACTGAAGTCCCGACATCAGTGGTGCCACCTAAATACTGTATTTAGGGGCATTACAAGGAGTGTCAGGTAGTAGCCAATCGACTGCCTACCTTTAGGGTGACTACACCCACTATTTGACCACTTCCTGTGGGAAGTGGGCATAACTCTTGCCCAGAGGACATTATGCCACCAAAAACCAAGATGTGGGATTTTCCCTACTCATGTTCACCTCAGGTAGCCCACCTTAAAGGTGGCACTAGCCTGAGGGTAAACACGCCTACTGACAAGCCAATTTTCCTTGCCTGTCCTGGTAACAAATGGTCTCTGGGCGGGGTGGCGTTTCCCCTGTCAGAGGGCAGTCAGGTTTGCATATCGAAGGCAGTAGAGGCCTCCTGTCTTGATATGTAGATTAATAGTCTGCTTAGAGGAGGTGACATCACCACCTGCCAGAGCAGGCTATGTTTCCGACCTATGAGCGCGGGCTCTCACCTCTTGGGGGAGGGGGGGGGGTAGGGGGGTCAGAAACACGCCTGTGGTGGCAGGCTGGACAGGACCAGTCAGCAAACGCATCAGAGGTTGGTAGGTTTTCAGGGGGTAAGTTACCCTCTGGGTGCATGTATTAATAAATCCAACACTGGAATCAGTGGGGGGTTTATTAATGCGAGGTGTTTTACACCCCTTTGGTTTTGTTTTATACCAAACACCATAGGTTTCAGTCTAGCTGGGAAACTAGTTTCGACGAGTAGCAAGTACATAATCAAGATGGCTTCCCTGTTCACTTGTGTCAGTAATTGAACTTGCCAGCACATGGGCATATCTTATCATGCAGATATGTCCTCACATGTAACATAGTGCACCTTGCCTTATGTCTGTAAGGCCCGCTGTAAGGGTGACTAATAAATATTACATTCAGTGTTAAGGGACATTGCACACAGGGTGTTTCCCATGCCAGGTTTTCACTTTTTAGAGCACCTTGTCACGCAGCCTGCAGTGGCAGTCTGCATGAGTTTGGTGCTGGGTCCGTTAGAGTAGCACAATATACGCTGCAGATTTAGGGACCCTCTATAGTACCTATGTCCTAGGTACCAGGGGCATCACTTACTAAGGACTTACAGAGGTGCTAAAGGCCTGATCAATTGACCACTGAACTTGTTTTGGGGAAAGAACACTGGCACTTGGGACCTGGTTAGCAGGAACCCAGTGCACTTCAGTCAAAGTTGCATCAAATACCAGGCAAAAAGTGGGGAGACTACTGCAACAAAAACCCAGTTTTCCACACATGCAGCAATTTCGGATTGAATTTCAGTATAACCTGCAAGGCTTCCACCTGAATGTGAATGCTTGAGACAAAACAACCTTCCTGTCTCTAGCAAGGCTTATTTAGAGGGACAAATATTCTACAATCTTCTGGTTGTCTGCTGTTCCCAGTGAGAGATGATGGGAGAAGTGACACGTTTTTGCCTCCAGACCTCACTTGAACTCATGGTTTAACAGTACATTCAAAACCAGATCTCTGGCAATAACAACTAAAGCAGCTTATAATGAATCCAAGTCATTCATGAGCAGTCTACACTCTGTTTGGCTCTATATTGTGAGGTTGTTCTTTGTAATCACCAAACCTCTGCAAGGGTCCAGCACTCTTTCCTGTTTCACAGCATAGCACCCTATAATGATGGCTGCATCTGGTGTGGGGCAAAGGTAAATCTCCATTGGTCTTTAGAAGGGTATCCGCTCAATGTTCAGAGAACCAATTGTTGCCTGTGCCTTACAGAGACCTCGGGAAGTGACTGAAGGGAAATAGATGCTCTGAATTCAGGAAATCAGAATGCTACCACAGTCTCTTAAGTGTATACATTTCACAGTTGGGGCCTTCAGCATTAAGTGGTCCAGCATTTATTGTTAGTTAATCTCTGAAAAGTTTCAATAGCTTGGTGGGAAAGGTCTTTATTAGTGTATTGGAACCGTTTGGCAATTGCTAGAGTAAAATCTGAAACTGAGCACATATCAGAATGGAGGCTCTTTGTCTGATCCAGCATTTCATGAGCATACAGGCAGTTTCTTTGAGGTCTTAATCTTGCTTTGGTAAGCTGAGACGTAGCCTATCTGTTTCCTTGGTGACTGGATTCTACAAGTCACTCTAGAGTGTTGAGCTTCAGATCACCAGCTTTCTGGATCTTCATCTACCCACTAAAGCTATCTCCTCTCCCAAAATATTCTCCCTGATGGGTGTTTAGATCTTTTTATGTGTACTGACGTTTGATGCTCATACACTAATGATGCCTCAGAGATGTTTAGTTCCTCACAGATGTGAGTTTAAAATAACTTAACTCTCTACAGTGCAATAATTCCTGCTTCAGGAGATAAATTAGACAGAAACTTTCTGTCCTGCCCAAATTAACTGCAGGACAAACTGTAAAGAAACCCTCTGTATACAGAACTTAAAGCACGAATGGTTAAGGAGAGGTCTGTTAAAAAGTAAACAAGTTGTTGTACCTTTATTTTTTAAAAATGTTTGTTAGAAAAAATTAATACTTATTAGTTTATCCGTGATAGAGGAGTATTCTAAACCTACATTTTAGCTGGTTTAAGGTTCCTGCTCCAGTGACTAAAACGCAGATGCCTCTATGTCAAGGAAAATTCAAGAACAAAGTGCAAATTTGAAATGGCTGGACTCAGTTAGAAGGTTCCAGTATTGAAAAAGAAGAAGACTAGAAATTGCAGCATGTTTATTTGGGGAACCCAAATTAAAAGTCCACAAATATCCCTTATTGATTAATAGGTGAGTAGGTAATTTTAGTTTTGCATAACAAATACAGATGAGGCAGATTGTTGTGAGGACTTGGCTGGATTTCTGAACCGGACTCCTGGCCTTCAGTGTTAATCTTGACATGCCCATCATGCTTTAATATTACATTGAATAAAATACTAATATTCTCTGAATGTTGGCAGTTAACTTTTGTTTTAAATGCAGCATCTCTTTTCTTCCCTTCTCTGAGATTTCGCACTGTTACCTTGGATTTTGTTTTTGATTTAATACTTACCAAGCTAAACTGTCATGTAACTAACGTTGAGGGCTACACTTCTGAAGACGTCTTTTCTCTATACAACATGGCACACTCCCATTAGATCTAATGAAAATTGTTTGTGTTAATAATTATTCGGAAACATTTTGGTCTCCTAATGATGGACTTATTGAAGTAAAGTCAAAGTCGAAATTCTCAACTTAAAAAAAACTTGCCCACCATATATAAAGGCAGTGATATGCTTACAATTTTCATGTGACTAATTATATATTGTTCACAATGAATGTGTGGTGTCAGTGGGGTGAAGTAAGGAAGAACACCCCAATATGTTTTTACTATTCTAGTGTGGTAACACAAGCTCTATGCAGAAGAGCACAAATCCTTTCTTATAAAAACTCTGGTAATTAGATGATTATATGAAACAAGGATGCATGTATTTTCTGCACACAGTGACTCAAGTTTATGTGTTAAGGTAATTTTTAATGTATCGTAAATACACAATTGTCCACATTCTTGTGAGTAAATTAAGAGTTAACAGCCTGCAAATGATCAACTGTTTGTTTGAAACCTAGAAGGGAAATCCAGATCAGCTGTTATGGGTTAGTAGAAGTCGAGGCCCGGAACTTGGAAGTTCAGCCCCCCTTAAGCAGAGAAATAGCTTATTCCTGATAACTGTTAATGACAATCCGTCCTCAGGTTAATTACACCATTGACCCTCATATTGTTAATTGCGGTCCTATAACCTAGATTGTCCTCGTGGTCTTTAGGATTCAGAGGAACCTTCTACTTGATGAAGCCACATATCCAATAGTTCGTATTCGCTTTACAGTGGCCTCTTTCTGTAGAGATTGTGAGGTTGTGTGCTTATAGTTCATGTAAGTGATGTAAAGAACCACTCCGAGACAGGTGACTCAGCCCAAACGCCTGGGGACTAACCAGCCCAAATATATGTATTCCTTGACATTGCTGTTTGGAAGGGCATTAGTGGGTTTTTGATACATTCTCTCAACTCTCCCTGCAGGTCATTGCCACAAGAGGTGGAGGTCCTGGAATCCATCTATCCACATGAGCTGCATGTGCACCGAGGAAGCAGCAGGTAGACCTGTACTACATTACATTACCTCACTTTCATTTTCCATCATAACACCACATCGTTTTCCCTTTCTGTTTATCTACTCTTCACCACCCCCCCCCCCCCCCCCCCCCCCCCACCCTCATCTCACCTTTCACATTGCTTTAAGTGGCCCTCAAAATAGTAATTTAC
Source organism: Lissotriton helveticus (assembly GCF_964261635.1). Classification (NCBI taxonomy): domain Eukaryota; kingdom Metazoa; phylum Chordata; class Amphibia; order Caudata; family Salamandridae; genus Lissotriton; species Lissotriton helveticus. The sequence continues at coordinate 570,607,005 of NC_136068.1, forward strand.
TTGAAGACATTTTTTAGCACCTGCCCCATCTGCTACGACTGGGTGCCAGCGGTGACCTGGACTACCTCATGTTGGGCGTTTGAGTCCTTATTAGGTATATTGTCAGTTTAACACAGAGGGTATTGCTGTATTCCAGGTGTGAGTTGATGAGTGTGCAGATTACGAAGGGTGCTGTTGTGTGAGGGATGAACGGCATGGCGTTCACTATACAGAAGAGTGATAGTACTACTGCTCCCATTTGGGTGGTGATTGAGGTCTGCATCACATATTGGGTCTAATTTCCTTAGCTTGACTTCCTCCCTCAATGACTTTGCTAGAATAAATTCAGTCATATGAGCCTGCCAAAATGATGTAAATACTTGAAAAGAATCTATTCAAAGCAAGAGCTACTCCTCGTACCAATAGGATGGGGTAAACCAATAAAAATGATTAGTCTTCCCAAAATAGGAAGTCCTGTAAGAAAATAATGGTTGAAACTATGCACAATACACAACCCAATCAAATGTATTTATAAAAGATAGATCTACAAAGAGATCCACTTTACATAAAATACATATTACAGTGAAATCCACTTTACAAGAAATACAGACTACATAATCAATACATTTTTTTAAAAAGCAAACGATTTTAAACCACATTTTATTTGCTCGATTAAATAATAGTTGCATAGCATCTTTTGATGAGTGCTCTGCCGTATTTCAAATAGACTGGTTTCAATAGACATCAACAATTATGATACAATGCGGGGCACACAAAAAGAACATGTTATAAAGTTTGTCTGGAAACCTCGCAGATATCTAAGTTCTGGCCCCACGCTCAACCATACTCATGTAATAATATTTAATGGTAGGATATTTAATCAAAACAATTTGAAAAACCGACTAATGCCCTGCTTCAAGTTCCACTTTAAATATGGTTGAGGGTGCCCTGTAGAACATGTAGAAACTATTCTCTCCATCCCTCTTGTTTCCCTAAATGAAAGCATTTCGTGATCCCTTGAGGTAATCTAAATTATATGCTTTAAAAAATTATTGTGTAAAACTAGATATTGCCTTAAGCTCAATCCTGTTCAAACAAAAGTGCTGTGGTGCTTTGTTAAAATTCTTTATCATGGAGTTGGCGGTACTACATTGGCCAAATGCTTCTCAATGGAGTAGGCTTCTAAGGGAATTCTTTATGCTAAGCAAAAGCCTGTGGCCCCCTCGGAGGACGGCGGCCAGCCCCTTGACATAGATGCTTGGGAGCCCCATTTCTAAGCATAAATCTTCAACCAGAGCGAGGGTATTTACATTATAAATTTTTTTGAAGCATTTTCCTCTCCATTTTATGCAAAAAGTTCCGTTATTTCAAGTCAATAATTTCAATGGCATAAAGTAAAATTATGGGGATTTTTACATTATGCACAGAAAATGGCTAAAAGATCTGCGGCCTACAGCCCTATAAATTGATAAAGAGTGCATTGGTATGTGCCATAACTTTCTCAGATAAGCGCAAAATGTATTCTTTCACAGAGAGATTGGCAGAGAACATTTTACCCAAATAAGGATATGTGGTAACACATTCCAGCTTCTGGGTTGCTAGCCGCCACTTACAATTTCTCAGATTTCTACCTCCCTTGATATGAAAGATCATCACTTTGCTTTTATTGATATTACTCTTTAAATTATGGTTTTCAGCATACCTCTGCAGATAATCCAACCATCTTTGAAGCCCCCTAGGAGCCAGGTCCAAGATCACAATATCATCCTCATAAAGCAGTGAAGACATTTCACAGTGACCTAACTGGGGCAGCCCATCCCGAGTCAGTCCATGCCATTGGTAATTCATAGCTTTATAGTGAAAATAATAATGGATCTAACTGGCATCCTTGTTTATGATCCTTGTTTGTTAGTATTTTAGGTGATAACCCGTTGTTGCCCCCAAGCAGTACATGGCACCAGGTAAAGGAATAAAGTTCGATTATTCGATTCAGCAGATGTTCAGAAATGTTTACATTTCGGAAATTTCACTACAGAGTTAGTCGATCTACACCATCAAAGGCCGCCCAGAAGTCAATATAAGTAGCGTAAACGGGCATATTGCCTAGCACCACATATTTCTCTAACATCAGTTGAAGGGCTGTGATATTATCTAAAGTTGAACTGTTAGGTTTAAATCTAGCCTGCTCGAAGTGTATGATATTAGCGTCCTCCCAGTATTGAAGATGACCTTAAAAGCTCTTAGCAAAAATATTTCCTATCAAACCAAGGAGTGCTATTTGCCTATGGTTATTAGGAAAGGCAGTAGAGCCCTTCTTATGTAGCGGTAAGATGATACTACCCCTCCATGAAGATGGAATTGATCTATACCACTAACCATAATTAAAGAGAGCTACCAAGTAATCTGAGCAGAGGTCTGCTTCTAATTTTATGATTATCAGGATTTGGTCCGGGCTCCTACCACTCAAGGTTCTCGTGTGAAGTATAATCTCCTTTAATTTGAGCCCTCGAGGTGCATTCTAAATCTACCCCTTCAGAGGATGAAACCGCCAGGGGAAGTACATTTTCATCAACTGGATGGTTAGCGGAGTAGAATTTGGATATATAAGAAGACCACTAACTATTTCAGATTGGACTGATTTTGGGCCTAATACTATTCCCAGTTGATGTAATTATGTGCCAGACCCTTCTGGAATCTTTATTAATGGCAGCTTCCTATAGATCAATCCAGAACCTGCTGCTTTTTTATTGTCTCTTTCCATCCTGTGCTTTGTCTTTTTAAGAATTTTATCATTTTCCCTCTTCCCCTTGAAAAAGATAAGAATTGTTGCTTTTGAAATGTATTCATTTATTACAGATAAATTCCTTGTGGGTGACTTCTTAGGGTGTATTATATACCCGAGGGGCCCTTTGAGGAAAAAAGTTCTCTATCGCCAAGGCCTGCACATCCTTATAAAAGTAGCCTCCGAGATTAACTCACTATCAATGTTAAGTTGTAAAGTATTTTTTTTAATTGATCTTTTAGCTTTTCTTTGCTTGATGTATTCCAGTGCACTTTCCTATTTGGGCATTTGATCACCCTTAAAGTTCCAAGGTAAGGACTCCATAGCTAACTTGATGTTAAAAGAAATTGAAATTATTTTATGATCACTCCACTCAGAGTCCAATATCTCAAAGGTAGTTACCAAACTAAACATAGGGAAGGAAGGAAGAATATAGTCAATTTAATAGTCTTCTCCCGCTCTTGTACGTAAAATGAGCAGAGATATCTTCGGAAAGTCTTCTATTTGCGACTATATATCCACAGTGCATAATTTGGTAAACAATAAGTGCCAGGTCCCTTTTAGGAGATCACTGCTGCTTGCACCACCCATTGCTTCTACCAGCGCTTCCAATAACAGTACCAACACAGCTACTAACCACCACACACCTAGCAGCAGTGTGACAGTTCAAACTATTCTAGGCCCACATAGCTTTAAGAATGGCTTGTGCCACAGGTTTTACACATTTTTAATGTATATTGAATTAGTAAACAAATGTTGTTGTGCTGATCTCTAAATTAGGGCAGTCTGCCTCATGGTGGTGCTGTTTGTCTAAGTGCCCGTGTTGATAATTAAGGACCAGTACTGAGCACCGGAAACCACCGGCTCAAATTAAGCACTGTGTAGCCATAATCCTTACATGCACCTAAGAGAAGCTTACGTCTCTTATTTGCTCAACAGGTTGGCTGGAGAAGAGGACTTGGTGAATTTAAAGTGTCCTCCCTATTCGTATCTGGAAACAGGCTGGCCGCATAATTTAGAAATTTCTGCATTAAAATCCCACACTATTACCAAATTAACTATATTTTCTCTTTCCACACCTTTGGAAATGAAACGACAATACACAAGGCAGAGAATTCACAGAAAATGAAATATCACAATCATTTTTTGCCATCTTTCAAATATAATATTAAAATACCAAAAAAATAACTGCCTACACTTCGTATGACTCAGTTGTTGTGAATCACATTATACTTGTTATTACAGATTACGTTACATATCGATCATTTCAGAGTAATGAACATTTTATTCATCCTGATATGCTATGTATTGGGATACCAGTAATCTTGAAAATGTTTGTTGATGCAGTGTTTTAAGGGTAGTATTCAATATTCTCTTAACTACCTCAGGAAAGACAGTTTCACAAATATGTGAGGGCCGTACTGCAGTTATTTTTGCTAAAGAATTAACAACTGATGAGGGGTTTGTACCCCTCAATCGATGTAATATACTGAAATACAGTGGCAAAATATATTTTAAATCTGTTAATTCTGCCTTGTGTATCGTGCATCCTTTTCAATTCTTATTTCCTTACATGTGTTCCTGTTTTGGGACACTGTTCTAATGTTTGTGAAGCAAAATTAGGACACTCGCCCTAAATAGCATATGTCCCATTTAATCCCTAGTATGGGCAGTTATGACAGTTGAACACAGAAATTATTTTTTTATGTGAGCTTTGCATCTTTAGCTACTTTCTCAATCCATTCTTAGTCAATCTTGGTAATTTAAACAGCTTGGCTGTGTTTTGCTTCTGATGCAGGTGTTTTTGTTTTTATGGCTGGAAAGTCTTTAGCCATAGGAAATATTCAATGGACAAGGTTTTCCTTGACAGTCAGCATTGTGCTATATATAAAAATGATATAACACTTCTGTGTTGTGAATTGAACACATTGCTACTCATGACAATAATCCACACCAAACACTGTCTTGAATAAAACAGTCATAACATTCATTTGTAAAATCGCATCAAACCCAGAATCATAACATTGTTGTTTTTAAGCAATCCGTATAAGATAAATGCATTTATTACAACACACACACTCTTTGTAATATAAAAAAGTTAGTCATACATGACCAACATTTAGCATACCTTGTTCTGTAGTAGGGGATCTCTGTGTATAGTCATAATCTAGTGAATAGTCCCGCCCATGTGCGTGGACCCCGGAGCAATCAAAAATAATCTCTTACAGTGTCAAAAAATGCAGAAAATGCATAGACACTTAAGAGAGAATTTAAAGACAGATAATGCAGCCAAAAGGCTACACTGTCCAGTACTTCAACTAGAAATTTCCACCATAAAATCCACAAAACAGCAAAGCCTGTACAGATTTCCCTTGCTTAACAGCAAAATCCCTCAGGAATGATAGAGAGAAGAACCTGGACAGACAAGCCCCATAGGCTGCCATTATGTGGCTTAATTAGGATACTGTGCCTTTAAGAGAACCTTCCAGAACCTTCTCTCAGTATCCCAGAATGCATAGCAGGTCCAACTTAGCCTCAGTTCTTTTTTCCGGCTCCTGCAAGCAGGACCCTGGAGCATTGAGCTCTCCCTTTCAAGGGTTTTTGTTGGTGTTTTACACTGATTTCGATTTTTGGTACTTTTAAAGTACTCTGGTGACTTTCTTTCTGTGTTTCTGCACTCTTTTTTGTCCAATAATGCCTGCATTATTCGACAAGTGCCCTGAGTGCTCAAGAAAGAAGGCCAAGACAGACTCCCATGAGGTCTGTATTCTCTGCCTTCCCTCTTCCCACATCCCTGAGGAGTGTAGGATCTGCAGAAGCTTCTCTGGAAGGACCCTGAAGGAGAGGAAGAAGATCAGGCTTCAGGGGCTTGAGGAGAGGAAGCTGAAGGCACGAGGTGGGTCAGGAGGGGCTCCTTCTACCCATGCTGAGGCCTCTGGGGGGCTCCCCAGGGGCAGGAAGACCAGCCCGCGCCCAAGGTCTCCGTCTGGGTCAGTTGCGCTGACCACGACGTCGAGGGGACGGTCAACGGCCAGTTCCAGGTCTCCCCAGGGCTCTGGGTCGAGAAAACGTCGCCCGTCGACGTCGAGGAACGTGTTCCGGCCGCCGTCGAAGCCGGTGTCGATATCCTCGTCGTCGCTGTCGGCGTCGAGTGATCGACATCGGAGGGCCCGGCGTCGGCGCTCGCCGTCGAGGCGACACCGCCGTTCGCCGTCGAGGACATCGTCGTCGAGGGGATCCTCGTCGTCAAGGTCGCCGTCGAGACAAAAGGCATCTCCGGCGCCGACGAGGTCGACGTCGAAGCATTCCAAAAGGCCGACGTCGAGACGGTCGAGAAGATCGACGTCGAGAAGGTCGGAGAGGTCGACGTCGAGGAGATCCAAAGGGTCGCCGTCGAAGCGATCCAGGAAGTCGACGTCGAGACCGGCGAAGAGGTCGAGGTCGCCGTCGAGGCACCATCGCCCGTCGTCGAGGTTTCGTGGCTCGCCGATCTGGTCGGGGTCGACGTCGAGACGAAGACACGGTTCGACGTCGAGGAGTGTGATTCGGTCGACGCCGAAGGACCGTTCGACGTCGAGGGGACATCGGTCGTCGTCTGGACACCGGTCTTCAGCGTCTGTAGGTCCTAAGGACAGGCCCAGGACTGTGGGGGGCTCCCCACTCTCTGGTAGAGGTGATGGCTCGCCGGGACCGGCGCATTCCGGGGTGGATACTCCGATGAAGCCGTCTACGCCTCCTCCGCGGCCTGCTGTGCCGAAGGGTCCTCCTCCGAAGGCCCCTACCCCGCCTCCGAAGCCGGCTCCGCGGGACCCGCGTCCGGTTGCCCCTCCACCCCCGATCCCACCCAGGGAGGTGTCGATGCCTAAGTTCCCGACGCCTCCGAAGAAGACTCCTAAGAAGCCTGGAGCTCCTGACCCTGGGAGGCCGAAGGAGCGTCCGAGGCCCAAGAGGTCGAGGTCTCGCTCGGGGAGACGGGACAGATCGAGGAGTGGCCGCGGATCTTCATCACGATCCAGGCATCATCACAAGAGACGTCGGTCCAGGTCACGTTCTCCTTCTGGGACCCGTTCCTACTCGCCCACGCTGTCCGATTCGCCGGAGACTAGGGTGTCTCCGATAGACGATATTAGCACATTTCAGGAGGTTCTCCTGCGTGGTGCGGCGAAGTTGGGCATTGAGGTTGAAGCGCCTACGGCTTCTACCTCGGTAATCTTTGAGACTTTACACAAGAGGCACTTGTCTCGCCCCCTGTTACCTCTGGTGCCGGGGCTCCTTGAGCCCGCCGAACAGCTATTCCTGACGCCGGCGACGGTGAGATCTGTCCCTTCCAGGATACTGAAAAAGTACAGGGCTCCGGACTCAGACCCAGCCTTCTTGAGGAAAGACCCGGTACCGGATTCAGTCATCGTGACTGCTGCTCGGAAGCTTCATTCCACCTCCCCTGCGTCCACGGTGCCTCCGGACAAGGAGAGCCGGTGGATCGATTCTGCTGGTCGCAAGGCGTGTGGGACATCCGCCTCGTCCATGAAGGCAGCCAGTGACTCGGCTTTGCTGGGACGTTACGACCGGTCCCTTTGGGACTCGATGGAGCAGTTCGCAGACCTCGTCCCTCGAGACCGCAAGGAGGACTTTGTGGAGATCGTCAAGGAGGGGATGTTGGTCTCTAATCAGGCCATCGGCGCTGCAGCAGACATATCGTTGCTGTCCGCGCACGGATATTGCCACGGGATTCACCAGAGACGCCATGCTTGGCTCAGGTTGACATCGTTGAAACCGGAGGCACAGCAACGCGTGGCGAATCTCCCGTTTTCCGGAGATACCCTCTTCGGGAAGCACGCGGATGATGAGATGGCCAGGATGAAGGCCGAAGCGGAGACCCTGACGGCAGTGGGCCTGGAAAAGCCCAAGGAAAAGAAACCCTTCCGACAGTACCAGCGTCGGTTTGGGGCGCAGGGTCGTGGAAGGGGGCAGTCTGCTGGTCAACATCAACAGCGGCAGCAGCAGCAGCAGTACAGGCAGCCCTTCCAGAAGCGACAGGGTGGTAGAGGTCGTCAACAGTCCTCTACCGCGACCAAGGGCCCGGCCGGGTCCCGTCCCTGAGCTGTTACTTCCTCCTCGTCCGTTACCCGCTCCGGTGGGGGGAAGCGTTCAATTTTTTCTGGCAGAGTGGAGAAAAATTACTCAGGACAAGTGGGTGCTGAATATTGTTTGCAATGGATACAGTCTACGTTTCACCAGCCCTCCTCCATCGATTCCTCCCGTCAGCTCGCAGTATCAACTGCGCGAGCTTCAGACGGAGGCGGACGTTCTGCTAAGGAAAAGGGCGATCGAAGACGTACCTCTGTCTCAAAGAGGAAGAGGTCTGTACTCTCGGTTCTTTCTTGTCCGCAAGAAGGACAAAAACGAGTTCAGGCCCATTCTGGATTTGCGGCAGGCAAACAAGTGGATTCGCAGAGAAAAGTTTCGCATGCTGTCGTTGCATCAGATCTACCCTCAGCTGCAACGGGGAGACTGGATGTGTGCCATAGATCTACAGGACGCATACTTCCACGTGCCCATTGCATGCAAACACAGAAAATTTCTGCGTTTTCAAGTCGGCACCAATCACTATCAGTACACGGTGCTACCCTTCGGACTGAAGTCGGCACCCAGGACATTCTCAAAATGTATGGCAGTGGTAGCGGCACACCTGAGGAAGAACAAGGTGTTTGTCTACCCGTACCTGGACGATTGGTTGATCAAAGCCTCCTCCTTCTCGGAAGCTCGAGCACACTTCCAGAAGACGTGCGTTCTCTTGAACAGGCTGGGGTTGCACATCAACATGTCCAAGTCGGTCCCGATTCCGGTGCAGTGCATCCAGTACTTGGGGGCCTCCATCAATACGCTGTCAGCAAGCGTGTCTCCTTCGGAAGAGCGACGTTTATCACTCGTTCGGAAGGCTCAGGCTCTCATGAAAACTCCGTCTACGACGGTGAGGACCGTGTCTTCTCTACTGGGATCGATGGCCTCTTGCATTTTTCTCACTCCTCACGCACGGCTACAGATGCGTCCTCTGCAGGAGTGCTTGGAGGATCAGTGGGACCAGAGGAGAGGTTCTTGGGACGACAGGATACGACTGTCTCTACATGCTCTTCAGTCTCTGAAGTGGTGGTGCTCGAAGGAGAATCTCCTCAGAGGCGTTCCCTTCCACAAGGACATTCCCACACAGACCATCGTGACGGATGCGTCTCTCCTAGGTTGGGGGGCGCATTCCGGAGATCTGCAAATTCAAGGGACGTGGTCCCCGACGGAGTCCACGTACCACATCAATTTCCTGGAACTGAGAGCTGTTCACTTGGCACTGAAGGCCTTTCATCCGTCCTTTCAGACCAACTCTCTGCTTGTTCAGACGGACAACACGACTACGATGTATTACCTCAACAAGCAGGGGGGCTCGAGATCGCGCACTCTGTCGCAGGAGGCGCAGGCTATCTGGCACTGGCTTCTGGCTCGAGGACTGTCGATAACGGCCACCCATCTGCCAGGTGTGCAGAATGTTCAGGCAGACGAGCTGAGCAGAATCGTGCAGGAAAACCACGAATGGGTCATAAACGACGAAGTACTAGGAGAAGTCTTCGCAAGGTGGGGAACTCCAGACGTAGATCTGTTTGCCACCGCCGAAAACAGCAAATGCCGAGGCTTCGCCTCCAGGTACTACCAGCCAGGGACGCTGGGGAACGCGTTATGGATCGACTGGTCGAACAGCTTTCTGTACGCTTTTCCACCAATTCCCCTGATTCCGGCGGTTCTCATCAAGCTGTCTCAATCCAGGGCGAGAATGATTCTGATTGCCCCGGAATGGCCCAGACAGTGGTGGTTCACGGACCTGCTTCACCGATCTCTCCTTCCTCACATGAAGCTGCCGTGCAGGCCGGACCTTCTCACGAAGTTCGGGGGGCGGATGGTGCACCCCAACCTCTCGTCTTTGAGTTTGGCGGCATGGCTCCTGAAATAGTGCAATATGGCCATCTGAATCTCCCAGAGGATTGTATGGGCATACTGAAGGAGGCTAAGCGACCTTCCACTAGGACTTCCTATGCTTACAAGTGGAAGAGGTTTTGCATCTGGTGCAAGTCTAAGAACTATGACCCTACGTCATGCAAGGAAGATGTCATCCTTCCATATCTGCTTCATCTGGCGCAGTCGGGCCTTAATGTCCATTCCATTAAGGTTCATCTGGCTGCTTTGACTGCCTACAGGAAAGGCCCTTCACAGACTTCCTTTTTCCAGATCCCTGTGATCAAAGATTTTTTGGAAGGCTTGAAGAAAGTGTTCCCTCCTGTCAGGCTTCCTTCGCCTTCATGGGACTTGAATGTGGTGCTGTCCAGATTGATGAAGGAGCCTTTTGAACCCATTCATAAGGCTTCGTTGCAGCACCTGTCCTGGAAGGCGGCGTTCCTCGTGGCCATTACATCGGCCCGCAGGGTGAGTGAGATTCAGGCATTGTGTTGCCAAGAACCTTATACTGTATTTCATAATGCTAAAGTTGTTATGCGTACTCACCCTAAGTTTCTTCCCAAGGTTGTTTCTGATTTTCATATCAATCAGACTATCACTTTGCCTACGTTCTTTCAGAATCCTTCATCTCCGGCGGAAAGGTCTTTACATTCCCTGGATGTGCGGAGGGTGCTGAAGTTTTATCTTGATAAGACTAAAGATATTCGTAGGTCAGACCAATTGTTCGTCAATTATGGCTCAGTCAGGACAGGTCTTGCTACCTCTAAACAGTCCATCTCGAGGTGGATTGTGTCCTGCATACAGTTGTGTTACTACAAAGCTAATAAGACCTTAGGAGGTAAGCCTAAGGCTCATTCCACCAGGGGCAAAGCTGCTACGACAGCTATGCTCCGTAATGTTCCCATTGCAGAGATCTGCAAGGCGGCCACTTGGAAGTCGGTCCATACCTTTGCTAAGCATTACTGCCTGGACACTGATGCCAGGGCAGACGCTCAGGTTGGGCAGGCTTCGCTGCGGAATCTGTTCGCACAGTAGTGGCGTTATTTTATTCTCCACCGCCGCTTGGTGTGGGGATGGGCTTGCCATTCTATTCACTAGATTATGACTATACACAGAGATCCCCTACTACAGAAGGAGTAGTTTCTGTCCTGTAACTCCAGTTCTGTAGTAGGGGTATCTCTGTTATAGTCATAAGCGCCCTCCCGCCTCCCCGGTGGAGTGTTGTTCATGATCATAATGCTACAGGTCTGGCGTTTCCTACGCCCTCGAAAAGAACTGAGGCTAAGTTGGACCTGCTATGCATTCTGGGATACTGAGAGAAGGTTCTGGAAGGTTCTCTTAAAGGCACAGTATCCTAATTAAGCCACATAATGGCAGCCTATGGGGCTTGTCTGTCCAGGTTCTTCTCTCTATCATTCCTGAGGGATTTTGCTGTTAAGCAAGGGAAATCTGTACAGGCTTTGCTGTTTTGTGGATTTTATGGTGGAAATTTCTAGTTGAAGTACTGGACAGTGTAGCCTTTTGGCTGCATTATCTGTCTTTAAATTCTCTCTTAAGTGTCTATGCATTTTCTGCATTTTTTGACACTGTAAGAGATTATTTTTGATTGCTCCGGGGTCCACGCACATGGGCGGGACTATTCACTAGATTATGACTATAACAGAGATACCCCTACTACAGAACTGGAGTTACAGGACAGAAACTACTCCTTTTTTGTTTTCAAATGAAGAACAATGGAATGAAATAATATGAAAAGGGAACTTCACATCTTTAATACTACAAAATAAGAGGTATATGACGGAGTATTGACTCTATTGCAGATAATATCAATTGGTGCCACCTATTTTGTACCTTGTTTGTTAGTAAGAGTACTCACACCTATGAATCGTCAATAATCCCCACGTATATGGTTCACAGGCAGGAACAGCAGGAGTTTACAGAATTCTTTAATGGCAATAGTAAGCCAGCAGAGAACAATGTTGAGGTCTTTGGTGCATAAGAAGGCGGTGCCATTGACTCCCCACTCTCTCAAAGAAAACTGGCATATAAGGACTGATGGGAAACGACATGTTAAAGCGAGGTGGTCCGCGTGAGAGTGTTGTGTATCCTTAGCATATCATTTATATCCATGCGCAAGTAGCAAAAATATGCAGTTACCTGAATACCCATTTTACATTTTGCCCAGCTCTTTAGTGTTAAAATGACTGGTATTTAACTGCTTCACTAACTTGGTAACACTGCACCGCAGAATTGAGCATGGTGTACCCCGTTACCCCAGCAGAAGATTGATGCTCTCTGCTTAGAAACAAAAGAAGTGCAAAAAGAAATATCTCAGTAATTGCAGTAACTTATTTTATCCCCCAAAAGTTTAAATCGGAACAAAACACCCAGAGGAAAGTGCAACCCCACTACAGGGTGTTTGAGTGATCATCTCTTTGAGGCGATGTCAGAACTTCTCACTTCTCCCTATGATCATGAAACCACTCCCAAACAATAAAAATGAAAGGATGAGACTGCACTTCTCTGGCTTTCTCCAGTTGCCAACATCCTACATTCTCATATAGTGTCATCACAGTAGTTACAGCTACATCACAAACTCTGTCAATACTGTAACCCATTGAGAACTGGTAATTACTGGCCAGGTATTGTCCTTTAATACTGTGGCACCTTTTCACTCTGAATCCATCATCTTCAGTTGTCCTCTTTTCGCAGATTTTCAATTAACCAATACTCTTGCACCCCAAGATCTCCTGTTGAACAAAACGTTCCCAGGATTAAAGACTTCCTTTTTTAGTCTAAACTGCATCAACCACTTTCTTTAATGTCACTGCTAGTTTTCGATTTATTGGCAACCTGATCTTCAATATGGTATGGTAGATGTAAAGAAACATAACCAGAGTTATTTTTGCTTATCAAATGACTCTCAAACCACCGTATGTTGCACTTTCTTGAAAACCTCCACCGTGTCTCTGAACCCTTCCCAACCAATCAGGGTATTCATTCATTGTGGGTGTCTTCTCTCTAAGTTAAAAGGAAACTTATACTGTTGAATAATGTGATACCAACATTTAGGCATTTGCTTTGTCCCACACTGCCTTCTTCCGATTCCATCTCTTGTTGTGGCTGTCTTAATACACTCCTTATATTTGAAGCTGAGTAGCTCAACCAGACTGTTAGCACCTGGCTTATGTAACTCAGACTTTTAGTGTACTGCACCCTTACTCTCGAGGTTACCCTTGAAGTCTGAGGACGCTGACAAAACGCCATTATCTATAAGTTTAACAATGGGTCGACTATGCCTCTTAAACCCCTCTTCCTCATATGTATACTGATAAAATATAGTCATAGACCCTGGTGAGGTGTTTTTTTTGTGGGGGTGGTGGGTATGGGGAGTGCAAGCCTAGCCTCTCTGTCATTTTATTGTTCCCTGTTAATGTTTACATGGCTACAAGAACAGCAGTACCTCCAACCACTGGGGAACATCCTCTGGATTAATGACTACTGTAATTCGATGTCAGAGCTTAAATATTGAACAGTGATAATATTTTCTCTGTAATGGGAATAGTTTGTGAGAAAAACGTTTCTATTGGAATGGTGGTGTAGACAACTGATACTCGGCCGTTCATTTTGATAAAGTGTTTACATGCCAACATTTTAGCCCTTTCAAGTTTTTGAGCCTGGGTACCGTGAGGGCTTTCTTAGAATGGCCGTCAGTGTGATAGAACCTCCATGCAAAGCTTGGTCTGCCCAAGTCAACGTGTAATGTGATCATCTGTTAGAAGCTGATAAATTGGTTGAAAAAATAATGAGACAGGTGGTGATGTCAGTAAAAAGGCTAGATTGCAATTTTCGTTTGTCATGAACTGAAGTCATACAGTAGCGCAGTCAGAATGGCTCCCTTTGTGAGTCATTGAATCAATATCAGCTATTCAGTACCTCTAATCTCAAAATGTTTCATCGCCAAGATGTTTATTTCTCACTTTTGCACTGAGCACTTCATTGACTACACCTTGAAAATTGGTCTTAGCCCATTTAGACCAAGGAGGGAACTGAAATCAAAAGCGTAGATAATACCTGGAGTTCAGAGAAAAATTCTAGGCAAAGAGAGAGACACACTCCGACGTAGCAGTCTGTTGTTAAATGTATCTATCTGTGAAGATGGTCCAGCCCCCACACAAACATGACATGCACCGCAGGACAGTGCTGGGAAATAACACACCCCATTGTTGAGAAGGAAGTAAGATTTGATACTGAGCAGGCCAAGGGACATTGAGATAGCTGTGGAAGAACACAGGTTTGATCTACTGAAATGTACCAGGTTTCTTAAAAAGGTGGGGCATGTAACAGGTTTCCTAAAGCCCTTGCTTTATGACTTAATGACAGTCCTGTAGGAACACAAGATATTGTTTCTAACATAAATAAGGCTAATGGAGGACCTGCTCCTTCCCAACTACACAGCATACCAAATGCAAAATAAAAAGAATCTTGCATTAACAACTTGCATTGCCTGTATTCAAAGGACTGGCTCTGGAACTGGATGACCGAAAATTGAACTTTCCTTTGACTATGCGTTTAGACTATACTTCCAGGGATGGCACACAAAATCCAGATACCAGTAAATGCATACTTGCTCCCATGCAAAGGGAAGAATGGCAAACCATTAGAAGTACTAACTGGAGACTTGGACACTGTATATAGGTTAAAGTAACTGTATGATGGGGGCTCTAAACAAAAATGTGGGGAAGAGTGGAACAATACTGAGCAAATCTAAATGAAAGGTAAAATATGGGGTATTCAAGGCCAAGCATTGAACAATCCCTGGTAGTATTGGCGAAAAGAGGGAAACGACTAAATAAGGTTCTTGGTTGTCTTAGAGCTATGATTATCACAGGAATTAACTGCACAAGATTTTCCCAGGAGCTTATCTTACCTTGCAGGACGAAGCGAGTCCAACATAAAAATATCATCTTAGAGTGCCCATCTTGGAACATTTTCAAAGAGTTGCATGCAGTCACTGGCTCACAAAGAAAGAACAACTCTGTGTGTTTCTGGAAGGCACCAATATGAGATTGCGTCCACAAATTAAGCCCTACCTTATTTAAGCATGGAGCTTGAACAAATGATTCGTAGGCTAATGAGAAGGAGGTGTTGCTGCAGTGAGTGAACAAAAATATAAGTAGGCAGCTTGGAAGGCATTCCATGCCAAAGAATAACGGCTGCTTAAACAGCACTACATTCAGAAGCTTGTTTTTCAACGGGTAGTATTGCAGCAAAAAGATACATAACAGGACCGTGCAGCATAGACAATTCCTGAAGATCATTAAATCTAAACAACATAGTCCATAACTAGATATTCATGACAAAGGCTTTGATTACCAACCTCCCAAGCCTTACAATGCTGTGTAACTGATGATGGTGGCAGTGAAGTTATTGTCTGGGGGCATAGACCTTAATATCTGTACCCATGTGGAAAGACTGTTTACTGGTTCTTCCCCATAAAGATCTGTTGAATCTGGGGTCCCATATATGGGGCCCATTGCCTCTATCGTGTGGAACGTGGATGTTTAGGGCATGTGGAATGTGGAATTATTGAGCTGATTGGTTAATAATGGGGTACATTTCGACTTCACACTTGTGCATGGACCACAATGGCGGCCTGGGCGGTGAACTTCACTCCGTTCGCTGAGTTTTCTGCACTCCGCGGAGCCCGCAGAGTGCAGAAAACTCCGCTTTGCGATATGCAGCGGAGTTCTTCCCCGCTTGCGAACGCTAAGTTCGTGAGCTGCCGCTCGGGTAGAATTTCTACCCGAGTGGCAGGAATGCCAGCACAAACTGCAGTTCGTACTGCACTCCGCCACTCGCGGAACTCTGTGAAATTTTTAGTTCACGGAGTTCCGCATAGCAAAATTCCACAAACTACGCCCAGGCCTACAGTTGGTATGTTGATGAGGTTAGCAACCAATTCCCTTTGTGACATTGTTTACCCTGGCTGGATGAAATTTAGTCACTTCCCATTTCCCGCATTGTGGCCATCTCCTTTGACAAAGGAGCTGGTGCTGGTTTCATGAATGAGCGAAACCGCATATAAGCAGTCCGATCTTGACCTGCCTGGACACCCTTCGCTCGAAAGCCTGCAAAATCTAGGTAGCTACAGGACCAGGATGCACAGTCATGATTGGAGGAGCAGAGATATTTTTAATAAATTGTTTAATGTTTCAGAAGATTAATGCCTGAGAAGTCTGGTACAGGGCAGGCTGCCAGTGTAAACCTAATGGGGTGATTGAAAAGTCTGACTGGAAACTGGATAGTCCTTCACGGGAACACATTTCTACGAGCTCTATTAGATGCCCCTTTTTAGTTGCATCCCAATCCTTTACA
Organism: Lissotriton helveticus; assembly: GCF_964261635.1. Classification (NCBI taxonomy): domain Eukaryota; kingdom Metazoa; phylum Chordata; class Amphibia; order Caudata; family Salamandridae; genus Lissotriton; species Lissotriton helveticus. The sequence continues at coordinate 570,623,140 of NC_136068.1, forward strand.
GAGAAGTATCTCTAGTACTCCTGCTGTTTCTGTGCCTAATTGGTGGGGGAGGGGATGACTGATCATAATTTTTAGGCCGAGGAGAAGAAACTAAAAAGTGTGCCAAATCCCTGACAGATAATGCTCCCTAAAACTATTGCGGATTGGATTTCCACACAGTATCACGCAGCACTCCATTGGCAGCTCTTGAGGGCCTAGACAACATTTATGAAGCACTTGTTATTTGTACACCAAAATGCAGTATGGCTGGTTGGGCATCCTTTACATGCCTCAAGCAACTTTCGGTGTGCTGTGCGTTAGCCACCGTGAATGGACATGTGAATGCTACATGCACTTTATAAAGCAGTAGAGTGTGACTGAAAACTGCAGAGCTACCTCAAAACAAATAAAGAACGTTTTCCATTTGTTCAGAAGCACACAACCCCTCTGAGAACCAGAACAGGCTGCACACAAAATGTAACCATTTGTGGATATTCCACATATAGACAGGGACTAGAGTCCAAGCAGTCATGCCATTCTTTAATGAGCCATTCTCGTACAGGCAAAATAAGCTTATGAGTGAACCTTGTGGTAGGTGGAAGCTTGGCTGTGGGAAGTGACAATTGACTGTGGTATGGATCCACTTTCCTCCTGATGCCACATGTCCCTAAATCCTAGAGTGCAACCGTCCTCCTTGTCTGCTGTTGTCATTACTGCTATCACTTCCCACCCTCTCAATATTTAAAGTCTGTTTTTCTTACTCTCCTACTATAAACCCTGCTCCTTCATTCCTCACTCGGGCTACATTCCTTCCATCTACTTTCTCTAGCCCACATTTCTTTTGTGGTTTCACTTTCCTCTCCTCTCTTCTCTATCGTGTACCTTTCTTCTGCCTCACCTCCAGTTCTTTTGCTCTGTCCTTCCTGTCTGCTACTCTCTCACCTCCCTCTCTTTCTTGCTAGGTCAGACCCCTGGGAAATCAGCATCACTCTTTATCCAGCAACTGCGGAAGACCAGGAGTCTCAGTACGTGCGCGTCACCCTACATCTCTCCGTGCCACCCGAGGTACTGCCCTACCATCCCTGATATTGCACCCTGAGATTCATGTTCTAATTGACTTTGCACACCGAAATTTACTCTACATTGTGTGGTTTTTGCAAATAGCTTTTCCACTTTTACATAGGAATCCACATGTAGTTGCAATAAGGTGGCGGGCCCTGTAAATTAACAATGTCAATCCTATCTAGTTTTGAAACTTGCACTAAAGTTAATTGACCTCTCTCTTGTTACTTGCAAGTTCAGGTCTGCCATTTAGCTTCTTGAATGGATAAATTCAGGGCTAGGCAGCTCTTATTATATCATGTTTAAAGTAGACCATTTTTAGAAAAAATAGTCAGTTTATTAATTATAGTAAAATATTCATGTTTTTATTTATTTTTATTTTGGTGTTGTTGGGTTGTAGTGATAGATGGAATGCAAAACCACTGAATGGTAAGAGAGTTGAAGGAAAATATGTAGACGATTAAGACCAATATTTGTACTTACATATACTCTGTTCAGCGTCCCAGTTCTTTCAAGAGGCCTAGAGACTGTCTGATGTCATTTTCTCATTTCCTATAAATATTTACAAAAGAAAGGTTTGTCAACTGTACACAGGCCCTCTGAAAGTAGGTGAGTCCGTTGTAGTGTGCCACGGAGGTATCACCTAGTCGTTCTTTAGGTGTCAAATTGGAATCAGCGAGAAATGCGCCCCTTAAATTTTAAAGGGCGACCCTCTGGGCGCAGCTTCTTAGATATCGCATCACAGCCATACAGTTTAAACTTTATATATTCAGTTATGAATAGTGTGGGTCCTCATAACGTATTTGTATCCTTAGATTCCCCTGATGAAGTGCCATGGTAGGCACGAAATGCATTGGGACCATTGTATATGCTTAAACTACCTTTAGAAAGAAGAAGAAAATATTAACGTGATTTACAACATTGAATTTCTCTTCACATGCACATGAAATAAATGGATGCATTGGATTCCAAAGGATTCAGTTATTTTGTTTTAGTTAAATCTTTTTGGTGAATAAACCTTGATGATTTAATATTTATATCGCAGTCGCGATATCTAAGAAGCAGCGCCCAGCCGGAGGGTCGCCCCTTAAAATTTAAGGGACGCATTTCTCGCTATAAATATTTACGCAAAAAAAGAATTGATGGCTAAATTTATTTTTTACTAGTGTTTTAAGAGAACTTGTTTAGAACTGCGTCTTGACACTCACTATTCTTCATTGTGCATGTACTTGGGCTACTGATTCATTAGGACTAGAAATCTATATGCCGTATACTCAACTTGATAAGTTTTTGTCTAGCACATAAAGGGTGCCGTTTCTCCTACGAGCTGTCACAACATGATAGACAAGCATGCACATTGGATATGGAGCACTCTTAGGGAAAATTTACTTGCTTGTAATCCAAGATCTCTACCATGGATTTGTTTTTTTTAATTCATGAACACGTGAAGATCTCAGCTTGTATGGGGGACCTTAAAACACGTTTTCATTCATAAAAAAGTAAATTTCATTGATAAAATTTACATTTCTATTTAATTTTGCACTATGAAACATATTTTATAGTGGATGGTATAAGGTATTCGTGAAATCTGAGATGTGGGACCTACCTGCTTTTGTGGTTACCAGCTTGAGGACAGACAAATTGTTGCAAAAACACACAGGTGCATTCCTGAGCAGTCTTATCAAAAATGCACTCCGTTTTGACGTTGGGCTCCGGGAACCTTGAGACAAAGAATCTTCATCTTGTTTTATCTATGATTTTTAGTGAGCCAAACAGGTTTAATTTATGTCTAGAAAACATCTTGAGGTCTTCAGTGTTCATCAGCCACTTATACTCTTCCAAAACAGGTGTCTGCCAAGATGGTCTGCTTTAGTGCTTTGATGGCTCAGGTGAATTGCTGTCCTCTGTATATCTTGGGTCGTAAGCCAGTGCAACATCTTTTGCGCCTTCCTTGAAAGTGTCATGGTATTCTGTCTGAATTATGGAGTCTAATGTTATTGAGAGCAGAAAAGACTTCATTGCATAGGGGACTGCTCTCAGTTCCACCAAATTTACAAAGTACAGGAATTTTGCTAATATTAAGTTACCTCATGTGAACTCTCCAAACTTGTAAGGAGATGCCAACCCCAATCCATTGTTGAGGAAGGAGATTTGTGAAAGGGATGTCCCTAAAAGTGGTCTTCCTCCTACGCTACCATTGGAATGACCACACAGCTGTTGAAGCTAGAGTCAACCTTTCATACAAGTCCACTGATCCTTTCCGTCTTTAATCTCACCAATTGCTCTCCAGTGGCCTTATGAGGAGTCTTGTATTGTGGGTTATTATAATTCACAATGCCATGGGTCCCATAATACAGTAAATCTTTATGGCTTTTAGATAAGGGATTTTCTGAAAGGGAATGGAAGACCTTTTTCAATATACAGAGGCCAGTCTGTAGACCAAACTGTATCTAAGTTTTGAACCACTTGTTGTGGTTCTCTCTTAGGAGATTTCCATGTATAGTCATAACCACTTGAATAGTCCTGCCCACATGCGGGGACCCCGGAGCACTTCTTTAGATATATCTTAAGTGGATATTTTTCGCCTTTCTTCAGGAAGGCCTGCAAAGACACTTAAGAGATAAAGAGACAATAATACAGCCTAAAAACAGGTTTTCTTTGACTTCAGCTAGTGTGTCACCACTTGGTGGGTATGACTTCAACCTGAAGGCAAGAACTCTGTACTGTAAATGCTGGTTGTTGATTGTATAATTGTTTCATAACCTCTGCCCCTCTGTAAGATATACATTTCTCCTGAGTGTAAAATGCTCTTCATTAATATTGCTGAGTTTGGGGAAGCGGCATGACTTACAAGAGGCTAGTCTCGCATTGAGCTCTCTCAACCATGCTAACAAGAACCTTATTATGGTTTATGGACACTTATTGCATGGTTTGACGTTCTCTCTTTTTTTTATGTGTGTCTTACTTATGAACAAATTATTTAACCGGAATCTGGGCCAAAGGACAGTTCAATTTGTTAAGAGAGGCAAACTCCCCCAAAGATAGCTCTTGTGAGCATTTGCCCAGTTGTGCTCTCCACTGTAAAGTGATGTGAAATTTGTGAGGGATTTCTCAAATTACTTCTACTGTATTTTAGCAGTATTATGAAATCTGAAATTGATTCTGCAGTAAAACGCTTGGAAATGTAGGTTTATTAGTATGCTTGTTCCAATAGAATGTCAGGTGAAAATAAAAACGCCATAGCAAAGTGCTTCTTGAATGTCACCTGAACATCAGATATTGCGTATTTTTGGGCCATGATGTACATTTTTCCCTTCATGTGTAGTTAACACAACAAAGGTGCTTTTTCAAATGTAAAATGTTAATCGAGGAATGCTTCAGTCTACTGTTTGGTTGTCTGTCGTAAAAGAAGAGTAGAAATTTAATAAAGTTGTTCATTACACAGGGCTTCAATGACCACATGTTAAGAACCACCTTCTGGCTACAGAAGGTAAGGTAATGTAAGGCTACTGTTTGCAGGATTAAAGTCATAGTGGGTCCTAACTGCATTTAAATTATTCAGGTAGTGTTTACTTTTCAGAAGAGGATTGTGATTAATCAAGGTGCAGTGTTGAAGCTAGGGAGAGTAGTTTGGGGCTTGTATAACATCCAGATGTTCATAACATTGGGATAAAGAAGCCCCCCCGCAAACAGCTGTTGTTGCAATATGCAATGTGTGTGGCCCTTGAACTTTCTCACCCATGCAGTTCTCTCACCAGCTGAGCCTGCAGTAGATCAAAAAAGTAAATGACTGTTATGCCCATACCACCTGACTTGGGTCAGACACAGGCAGCAGGAGGTGTGGGTGAGGATGAGGACCTCTGTTGCCTTTCCAAGGAGCAGGACGGTTGTGTTGACTCCACCCCCTAAATCCCTTTGCTAGAATCAAAAGGGGGGGGGGGGAGTAATTCCTCTTCTCCTCTCCAGCCCCAGCTTTGCGGAATGGCTGAGGACAGTTGCACATGTCCCCTCCCCCCAACTGTGGAAAGGAGGGTGGGATGGTATGCTGTGTTTTTTTGTTTTTCATTCGATCTTCCCAGCAGCAGCTCTAGCTTTTGTCTTAAAAGGTGCCCACCCGTCCTTGCCTAAGGTCTAGGGATGCTGTTTCGTACTGCCCCAACGATGGGGCAGTACTGCCCCCAACGATGGGGCAGTACGAAACAGCTCCCATGGTGTAGCTGTCCAGGGCCTTTTTCACCCTCCAAAAAATAAGAAAACCCTATGGCAGTACCAGACAAGATGCTGTCTTAGTCCACCTTGACCTGCAGCATTTTGTGAGCCAAGGTGGACCAAGGATGGTGACAGCCTCCCCGATTACCTCTTTGTAATCCCAAACATGGCATACAGGCCGCTGTTAGATGTATGAAGCATTTTTTAAGGGTTATCTTAATTCCTTAACCATTGATTTTGTGTGTGCCGTTGGTTTCCTCTCAATCATAACTATATAGGTTACAGTTTAATGTATAGTCCTTCAATATCATTGAGGGGTTTATTGGTGACCTAATATACCATAGGGCCGAAAGCTGAGTAGTTTCACAATGTTACCTGAAGCCTAAGATTGAACTATCTTACATGTTACCGGTTATGTATTTCATATAATATGTCATATTAATATGTTTATTTGGGTGCAGTTGTCATGATGAAGGCGCTTTTTTTCAAAAGTGAAATGTTTATTAAACCGTAATTGTGGAGTGTCTGTAGTAAAAAGAAGAGTTCAGAAGTCCATGTTTTATTAAAACACGTTTTGCGTTCATAAAAATATTGTGTCTGTAGAAGTGAGGCATTTTTGAAGCGTCAGGAACAGCTAAAATTAGGCCTTGATTGCAAATTTAATGTCAGGATTTCTTTTTTATTTTCTCAAACTGAATACTGATCAAAAAGATAGGCTTGCTAAAACTTGTGATTTGGGGTTGTCATTATCTAAAATATCCCAATCTCATGCCTGTAGAATTATTAACATGGGAGGGAGATCAGGTATAGCCTAGGCCTCTCATTAAACTATTCACCAATTTCACTGGATTGATGTTGTATAAGGAACATAATTTCCTGTGAATTAAAATAGGCAGGTTGGTACCACTGCTTTGTTTCTGAATTCAGTGACGATTTCATAATAGGGGAATGTATGTATTAATACACAGGGTTTTGCCATAATGTTTCAGATCTGCCACCGCATACAGGCCTACTACTACTTCAAAAGAAGCTGTAACTGCTCCTAAATAAGAAATGTTAATGACTGAATGTGTCGTGGTAAAATAATGTTTCTCATTTAGGATTACATTTTACTTCTCGCACACATTGCACATTTAGATTGGGGTAATTATCTGATTTCTCACATCTGGCTTGCTTTAATATGTTTTCATTGTAGTACCCAAAGAAGTCACCAAAGATCTGCATGCAAAACCCACGAGGTCTTTCGGATGAACATCTTCTCAGGTGAGTCACAGCATTGGAATCCTTCCAGGTGTCATATGACTACATCATTGGCTTAGTGATAGTGCCTCAGAGCTGTCAGTGAAGCAAGCCTTCAGAAGGGTAAAGGCCTCAGACTTGACTTAACTCAGCCAAATGAATCCTTGAGTGAATGGGTGCCTCAGCCCTCCAAAGCTCTGATGTTTTGAACTTTCAATGTCAGGATTCCACTAAATGTGCTCTCCGTGTTGGGGATTGTGTAAGCCAAAGCGCCGGGACAACCCATTTCTGAATTTGTAGAAACATAGTAATAGTATGGCGCAGAGCTGGAAATCTCAAAGTGGAGTTCCTCTGCTGGTGCCCTCTCCTTTAAATCCATAAACTTGTGAAGGAGCAAAGAAGCGTCGGGGTTTTTTCCAGACTCTGTACAGCACCTAAGCTTCTACACTAATCCATTATACTCATTATATACCTCATCTTTTTGGGGAGAATGATGTTCGAGTTCCTGAAGATTGTATATCTGGGGTTTGAATCTTCTGGTTCAAAGTTCAAATACATTTTCACCACATTGTTGAAATCTTAGGTTGGAGTAGGAATGTCTTGATCCATATCTGAGTCTTCCAGGTCTTTTATCCATTTTGCATGAAATGTTTAGGAGAAGGAATGTGTTGATTCCTATGTAAAGGTGCAAGATTATTTGACATACGAACCACCACAATAGGGCACAGCGGAGTGAAGGACTTTTTTGTCTGCTGAAATCAGAGGCATAGAAGAAGCCAATAATGAAGAATCCACACTCAGTGGCTGCGTGACGGGCTGATGACCTGCTGGTTGTATTAACTGCAACAGTGGGGTCTTGCCCCAAAATCAGATAATGGCCACTGAGGATGCATGTTTAGCTACACTATCATCTAACTTGTAGCTTGGCAGTGAAGATAACCCAGTCTTCTATTTTTTGTTGGAGGAAAGACCTTTTGATGGGAACCAGCCATTCTTATCACGGTCTCACCTTGAACCCACTGGTGATGGCATAAATTGTTTTAAAAAGAGGAATAATAGCCTTCTGATAAAACCGCTTTCAATGAAACCTTGGAAACTGTCCTGTACCTGTGTTCTCAAGGTCATTTGTTTATGCCTCCCCACAATGTTGTGCTATTTTACTCTGCTTTTACCAAATTAAAGTTCAGCTAGGCCATCACTATGCCCTAGTGGAAAATAAATTGATGATTGTTTATCTTCTGATCCTGGATCTGTTGACTTGCTAGGATACCCCAGATACAGTGAATCCTACCTACTGAAACAGTCGCCATTGGTGAATGAAAAAGCACTAGGATGAGGAAAGGCATACTACTGCGGCTGTGATAGATTGGGAGCCAGATGAACCGAAGACTGTCGTGTATAGCAAAGAAATCCTGCTATATTGTGATTGACAGGTGTAGAAGGAGGTAGTTTTATCTTTGCTCCCTCTACTATTCCCAAAAGGGAAAGTGTGTAGCCAGTGTTAATATTATAATTGCGTCTTATAAAGCACTCCGCTACCCCAGGGGTTTCCTGGCGCTAGACTCGGATAAAGTAAGATTCCCGCCCCCTAGTTAAAACAGCCCGTCTTCAATCTTTGCCGATCTTTTATTTTTTTTATTTTTCAACACTCCTCAATACAGCAAAACAGGTAGAAGCCACCGTGGCTAAGTGTAGCTTCATGCTTAGCCTGTCATCCAGTCTGAAGTTGAGGATTTTTTTTACCTACCCAGAGCCTCTTGCCCGTGCTGATGCCACCATAATTGTGAATTTTTCCTCAGAACCATGATCTCAATCTTCTTGCCCTTTGGCTCGAGTGGGTTTGCACCCATGCATGTGGCGATCTTGCTCAAGCATAAGTTCAGGGTACCAGTGCAATTTCCCTGTGCAGACGACAAAGCAAAGATGATCTGTGTGTCGTCTGCATACAAGAACAGCATTAGACTGCAGCTTTCAATCACCTCCACTAGGGGGCGTACATATATATATTTAGGTGCATCAGACTTAAAGCCGAGCCCACGGGAACGCCACAAGTAAGGACGGGCGGTTCTGATCTTGCAATGCCTGAGAAGACCTGAAATGAACAGTAGTCAAGTAAGGATTTGCTGTGCGATGGGGGAAGTAAATTGAACTAAGGATTGACCAGTTTTCCTAAGAAGCTTAAAGTATTCATAAGTGAATTGTCATAAAATGCGCTGCTAGCACAAATAAAGTGCCATTTTAGGCTCCTTCGGCCAAGGGAGGCACAGGAAGGGTAAGAACTTGCTTTGTGGAAAATGTTCAAGTGTGATAAAGAAAAGGAATAGTATTTAGAAAGAGAGAGAACTCCCTAGTGTATAAACTTTTTGTTTTGCTTTCAGGCTATCCTAAACTTATCTTAAGAAGAAAAACAAATCCAGAGAAAAAGTAAACCCCTTAACAGATCCGACAATGAAAAAGAAATGTTTCATGTAGTCCTCATTCTCCATCTAGGTATGATTGTAAACACAAAATATCTCTCTGCCTTTGGTTTCCCAGAACACTTTATTTTTTTTGTCTAAAAATAATATATAGATATCCAGATCTATAGGCTGTGTTTCATGCATGTTTCAACAAATAAGAATTAAAGTTCAGTTTTAAAAGACGTTTCTAATTCTTCATCAGAAGGAAAAAGAATACGAAATTGCGTGGATAGCATCAGCCTTCTTACAGGAGAATTAGACAAAGTTGCTTTAATGAAACACGTCTCTCAAGATCCCAAGAATACAGTGCAGTCAGAACTGGTTCATTTTTTCACTCTGAAGAAGTACACATTAAAAGTAGCTGAGGCTTTTGACCTCACTTGTCTTCAGAAAATATTTGTTAGCTTTTTCTTGGCCTTCACTTTCGGGACCAGTTATTATAAAGATAATATGCTTTGGTTTAGTTTCACCTGCTCTTTCATTCTGAACAGCACTCTCGTGGTAATTGTACCTGTCTTGCTGGGAAAATGTCTGCAGTGATGAAGGAACACTTGGTGTTTTTCTTCTGGGCTGTCATCTTTTGAGGAGTGTGACCTTTGTCCGGGTATTCCCTTAAGGAGACAAAAGGACTGAGAGGCTGCAGGTCTTCTGTGTAAGCTGGGGCTACCGCAGAGTTGCAAATATTCTCTGACATGAAGAAGGGCTGTTAATCTGACTCTGGGTTCAAACCCAGCAGAAGGGTATTCAGACTCCCCGCCTCTGTTTCACATCACAGAGATTCTCTCCATGATACTTCAGAGGTAGATCTTGACGTCAAGAGCCTTGCCAGCAACGTGGTATTGCCATTGAGGCATTCTTTGTTGCTGATGGCCTCCATGTTAAAGCATACATCACCGTTAAGAGCTAGTTAGTTTTAAAAAAAAAAGCATACAGAAAATGTGTCTTCAGATGGGCGTCTCTATCCTATTTCGTTTGAATTAAACATTTTGCTTTGAAAAACTATTCTGGGATACCACACAGTTGTTGGGGTATTTTATGTTTATGGATATCAGTGAAGATCCCTTGATGGAGGGATGTGGGTGACAGGATCTGATAGAGTTGCAAGGAGAGGACTTAAAGAATGAAGAACCACCCACTGTGACAACTCGCTGCTTATCTTTATAAGCTTTTAAAGTGCTGTACTCCTGCTGTTCAGTACAATAGTATGAGAAATAGAAGATTTGAGTATATGTAAGTGACACTCTCACATGAAGTAGACGAGTAGATGTATTGAGCTCTCTGAAATATCCCAGTCTTTCTCATCTGTTTCCCAAGGCTCCCATTTATTTGCAAATCCCATTTTTCCTTTCGCAGTAGTCCCTTATTTGTTTTCCTTTGCAATAATTCCAAGTCAGAACTGATTTTTCTGTGCCAGTCCAATTCTCATCTACTCATGTATCATCATTTCCATTGCTCCTCTATTCTACTTTCACACCCTTTCTGGTCCTTATGTATTCTGTTGTGTCCCTGTAACCAGTCCCTACCTTATTTTCAGTGCTTTCATTATCGTAACCATCTGTGTTACCGTTATTACCTGTTCCCTGTACCCCTTGTCTCCAGTATCTACGATTCTGCTCTGTCACCAATTCCAATCCTTGCTTGTTGCCTGCCTGTTCTCCTAATTGTTTTCCTTTGCCATCCTCCTCACAGTTCCCACTCTCCCACCTGTTAAACAGTTCCATATAAATGTTAAATTATTCTCTTCTGTTTTTTTACAGTATCTCCCAGAACCTCGGGCTTTTGGCTGACTCCAGTCTGGGGGGGCCCATACTGTATGAGCTCTTGGTGGTAAGTGTGTATCTTTGGGGGTGTTCACACATAAGTGATGTTTGCTTCACTGCTTGGTTCGAAATGAGCATGTGTATTGTGTTGGGAACACAGATTTAAGTTGTAGTATGCAAATACACCTGCATAATGTATGATATGATTTACTTACTTATAACTACATTTCTCCAGTGTTGATATCTGTCATGATTCACATGCTTGGAACATTCCACGTCCTCATCCTTGGAGTCCCCTGTACCCTTATAAATTACAATTAACATTTTATTTCACAAATTTTTATTGAGAAAAGTAAATATACATACAGTACAGTTTCGGTATTTCAACATATCAAGGGTGGTTCAGCGTGGTTTACAGGTTTACAGTGGTTACTTCGCGTCTTTTTGGTATATAAGGTTAGGCTCTTGCATTTGCATTCCCTTCTTCGCTGAACTTGTGTAGAGGTCAGAAAGAGAGAAAAGAAAGTAAAGGAAAAAGCAAGAAAAACCCAGGGGGGGGGGATCTGTCAGCTGGTTTCAGCTTTGCGATCGGGGACCTTTACGGGGTTTGAGGGTGATCATGTGTTCGTCCAGTGCTCTCCACATTCCCCCCTTGAGTGGTGGTTCGGTGAATGGTGTGAGGCTATGTTGTCTGCTCCTCTCAAGAAGGTGATCCAGTTTAGCCAGCCCTTAAAGGTGGCCTACCTGGTGTCCTTCCAGTTCGTGAGAATTATTTTCACCGCTGATGTTAAGAGGAGGTCTATCGGATCTGTCGTCTTTGTCCTTCGGGGTTGGGGCTAGTGCTGTCGCTGTGATTTCAGTGATGCTGCCTTCTAACATTTGGCCAGTCATTCCAGAGATGAATTGCTTATCTGGCTCCAGAACTTTCTGACCTTGGAGCAGTGTAGGATTAGGTGTTCCAGGTCCCCTTTCTCTTTGTGGCAGTTCCAGCATTTATCGTTCTCCCTAATACCGGCAGCTGCCAGGCGGGCCGGAGTCCAGAACGCTCTGTGCAGCAGCCAGTATTTCGTCTGGGCCAGCTGTTGGGTTATTTTACGTTTGGTTGCAGTTTGCCATACGGTTACCTTCTCTTTTTCTGTGAGACGTCTCCCCATGTCTCTTTCTATGTGCTCAAGGGGTTTGTCGTTAAGTCTTGATGTGTGGGGGTTGAGTAGTTTGTAGATGTGGGCCGTTTGGTGTCCTTGCCTGTTTATGTTTGCCATGTATCCTATGATGGAAGGGGTATTTTTGTTGAGGTTCGCTTTGGTGATTGTGGTTTTTATTTTCAGGAATGTGTATAATTCAAGGTTAGGGAGGTTGTACTGGTTCTTGAGTCAAAAGTGAGGGGCTGCCCTTGTCTCATTAGTTGTTGTGGTGTGGAGATGCCTTGCGTGTACCACTCCTTCCTGTCTAGTGTTTTCTCTTTGTACTTGAGCTTCGTGTTGTGCCATATGGAGATCCATTCAGTGTCTCTGATGCTGTGCTCTAGCTTCTTATCTACTTTGAGCTGCGCTGACTTTGTGTTCTTCAGGATAGTGTTGTTAGCCTGGGGGTGTTTGTTTGCGGTTACCATAGCTATCGGGTCTAGGCCACCTATTATTGCTCTTTCTAGAGACGGCCATGCAGGTTTGTACTCTTGGCTTGGGGCTACCCAGTGGATGCCTTGCCTGGCTAGGCAGGCGGTGTGGAATGTCTTAAAATTGGTGAGGTTTAAGCCCCCCAGGTTCCTGTTTAGTCTTAGTTTCTGGAGGCTCATTCTTGGTTTTTTGTCTCTCCATACGAAGTTTTTGAGTAGCTTGTCTAGCTGTCTGTGGAAGTCGTCTGTCGGTGTGAGTGGCAGCATGCTAAGCGTGTAGTTGACTATGGGCGTTAGCATCATTTTCACTGATTCTATTCTCCCCCACCAGCTTATGAATCTGGGGGACCATGTGTCTATGCTCGCTTTCACTTTCTACAGAAGTCTGCTCTTGTTGTAGTCGAGGGTAGACTTTAGATCCCTTCCGAAGTATAAGCCTAGGTACTTTAGGTGTTTTGTCTGCCAAGTTAGGCCTGAGTTGTTCAGTGACGTTCTTGTGGTGTGGATGTTCAGTGGTTTGCATTCTGACTTATCTTTATTGAGCTTGTACCCTGAGACCTGTGCGTACTCCTCGATGGTGGACATTAGTGCTGCAATGGATGTGTCCGGTTCCTCTGTTATGATTAGTACATCATCTGCGTATGCAGCCAGCTTGACCACGCAGTCTTGTGTTGCGATGCCTCTTATGTGTGTGTTCGCCCTAATCATGGCTAGCAGTGGTTCTATGGCTAAAAGGAACAGGACCGGTGATAGTGGGCACCCTTGTCTTGTGCCTCTGCCCAGCGTAAATGGGTTTGACGCAGCACCGTTAACCACTACTTTGGCCTTCGGCTTGTTATAGAGTGCCATTACCATCTTCCTATATTGATCTCCTAGGCCAAATTTCCTCATGCAGTTGTTTAGGAAGGGCCAGGAGACTCTCTCAAAGGCCTTCTCGGCATCCAATGCTATCATCACGGCTGGATTGTTTGTGGTTTTTTGGATGTTTTGTCTATCAGGTGGCATAGTAGTCTGGTGTTGTCGTTGGATAATCAATTTTTTATATAGCCGACCTGTGAGATGTGGATTATGCTTGGCAGATATGTGTTTAGTCTCATCGCCAGTGCCTTCGCATAGATCTTGCAGTCTACATTTATTAGTGAAATGGGCCGGTAGTTGGCTGGGTATTGGTGGTCTTTGTCATCTTTGGGGATTACTATTATGTTTGCCTCGGACATTGACTGGGTCATGCTGCCTATCTGGCTGCAGTGTGTGAATACTTCCACCAGTGTGGGTTTTAGGAGGTGTAGGAAGCGCTTGTAGAAGGTGGCAGTGTAGCCGTCAAGACCTGGTGCTTTGTTTTCTTTCAGTGAGGCTACTGCTCTCTCTATTTCTGGCCCGGTTATTCCGCCTTCTAGCGCTTCCCTCTGATCTGCCGTGAGGCATGGTAAGTTTATTTTCTCTAGGAGATTGGCTCCTCCGTCTAGCTTGAGGTTGGTGTCCGTTGTGTAGAGTTCCTCGTAGAATTTTTGGAAGACCTCAAGGATCTCTTTGTTAGCTGTTTGTGACCTGGAGTTGGGATCTGTTATCGCGGCGATAGTGTGCTGTCTCTGCTTACACTTGAGGTAGGCGGCCAACGCCTTCCCTGCTTTGTTCGCCGAGCACAGGTTGATGGCCTTCTATTTGTTAATCCATCCCCCTGCTCTCTCGCTTAGTATTCTGTTCAGCTCATATTTCTTTTTGGACAGTTCTGTCAGCGTATTGCCATCTTTGAGATTAGCAATGTGCCCCTTCTCAAGGTCGGTTATCTGTTGTTCAAGCTCAGCAATTATTTTGTTCCTTTCTTTGTTCATTCTGTCTTTGATACTTATGATTCTGCCTCTCAGTGTTGCTTTTAGTGCGTCCCACAGCACCCCTCTGTCTATGTCAGGGGTGTCGTTAAGTTCGAGGTATTCTGTGATAGCACCCTCGATCTCTTTTACATTATCGGGTTTTTCAGAATGTCGCTGTTCATTCTCCATCTGCTGCAGAGTTCTTCGTTGTGCTTGCCTCTTAGTGTTAGACTGATGTGAGCGTGGTCTGAGATGGTGATTGCTGATATTTCAGTTTGATCGGTGAGGTGTGTGTAGTCTGCCGATATCAGGATGTAGTCTATCCTGCTGTATGAGTTGTGTGGATGGGAGTAGAAGGTGTAGTCCCTTGTGTCTGGGTGTTGCAGTCTCCAGGGATCTCCAAGTTGGAGTTTGCTACATACGTTTTTTAGCGTGTTCGGTGTTTGGGGTCTTGTGCGTGCTTTGGGTGAGTGTCTGTCGATGGTATCGTCCATAACTTCGTTGAGATCACCGGCAATCACTATAAGCTCGTGTTGTGGAACGTCGCCTAGTTTCTTTCCCACCCCTTACCAAAATTCCTTGTCCTGTGTGTTGGGGCCATAGATATTTGCTACATGTATCGTCTTGTCGCCTCTCTTGAGGGTGGTTATCAGTAGTCTGCCATCCTCGTCAGAGTATATGTCCTGGATTGTTAGCTTAGATTTCTTGTTCAGTAGTGTGATCACCCCCCTCTTTTTTTGTATGGCTGGAGAGCATGCATGGTCTGCAATCCAGTTTGCTTTCAGTCGCGATGCGTCTTCCCGTGAGAGTTTCGTCTCCTGAAGGACGCATGTTGCTCTTGAGTTTTGTAAGGTATTTGATCACTCCAAAATGGCCGCCTCCGCTGTCTCCGTGGTGTTCGTGGTTCTTAGCCCTCCTTCCTCAACGATCCTTATGAGGGGGGGGGGGAGCTCAAGGCCAACTGGTGGCGCGGCTGGGCTCGCGCTGACTGCCCCTCACGTTGTGATAGCGTGGAGATGGGGGTGGGATCGTCGTGGACATGGGATTCAAGATGTCCACCCCCAGCCCTTAATATCGCTTTTGGCTTCCCCTTCTCCCTCTCTTGTGCCTGCACTGTATTCTTGCTGGGGAGTTTGAGATTACATTGCATCGGGAGGGCAGCCGGGTGTGTGCCACGTCGTGATCTGCGTATTTAGCGCTTCGCTCTCACCTCAGCACTTTCCGACGCTCCGACAATCTGTTTATTGTTCTTTAGCGGGGGCCGCCATCTTGTCTCCGCTGTATCACCACTCCGCTTTGCTTCTTTTGTTTTTTCTGAGTCTCCTGGCAGCTTTCCGCTCGTTGCTTCCGCACCGGGTTGTTCCCTGGATATTTAGACACTCGGTCTGTGTTTTTTTGATCCCCCTCGGGATCCTAGACAAGCTCGGTTTCGCCGTTAGTTATCTCAGGTTGGAGGAGGTCCCGGACTCAGACAACCGTCTGCATCGACGTCCAAGCCACGCTCCACAATTAACATTTTAAATGTGCCTTACAATTTGTAGAAAAGGGTTTATTTAAAAGCACTTTGCACAACATTGAAAACTGCCTAATCTTCAGCAATTTGAGGAATATGCTTGGAACTTCATCCCCATAGGCAATCACATCTCCGACTTCTTAGTATTCGTGTGCAACAATATCATACTCGATGAACCTATTGGAAAGGGAAGAGGGAGGGCTGCATGTGTGAAATTATGAAAGGTACCGGCATTGAAGAATTATGATTATAGGCAACCAACTTATTTCTTCTCCAGCACTGGATCTTTCAGACGTTCACATGCTTGAATCTGAATAACAAGCAGAATGCCCCTGCTACTCCTATCTTTTGTGCCATCTCTCTTTCTAGGAGGCTGTTGGCCTTGAAGTGGCAGAAAATGATCGCTACCGCAGTCCATCTGGTGATTCTATTCTTCATTTTGGGAGGGCCTTAACATGACTGACCAAAAGCGACCAACAACTCGTCCGTTAGTCCGCAGTCTTTTGTTTTTGCCCTGTAGATCTTCGTTTTGCCATATGTCTAGTGAGTGCATTGATCTCGCCCCACAAGGTAGAAGACTTTGTTAAAGTGAGAGAGATTTTTTTTTTTTTAAATGTTGTAGGGTCTGTTCATTTGGAAAGGCCTGAAACTCTTTTGCTCTTCTAGCTGACCTACGTGCTACTAGTAAGGTGACTATTGAAGACAAATATTTAGAAATGTGCTCTGTGAATTGCTTTGCAAGAGCTCTTTGCCTCTTGTGACAATACACTATTAAGGGGCAGATTTATGATGACTGGCGCATCCCCAGGGATGCGCCAGTAATCCTGCGCCGCTGCTCCGCCACCCATGGTGCGCCGCATTTACAATGCGGCGCACCATGGGGCAAAAACGGCACAGATGCGTGACGCATCTGTGCCGAAAAGGTGGCGCATTGCTGGAGCTGCGTCGCAAGCGCGACGCAGCTCCAGCAAGGCTCGGGGGTGCCCCATCTCCACAATGCTGCGTCAAGACCTACGCCTGCTTCAAGCAGGCGCAGGCTTTTGACGCAGCATTGTCCTGAAAGTGACGGAGTGAAATCTTATAGATTTCACTCAGCCATTTTTGCGAGGCGCACCTGCCCCGGAACGCCCACCCTGCGCCGGAACGCCTCCTGATGGCGCAGGGCTTTACAACGTGACGCATCTCCTAGATGCGTCACGTTGTAAATAGGGCGCATTGTTTGCGCCGCCGTTGCGTCAAATAAAGTGACGCACCGGCGGCGCAAGGCCTTCATAAATCTGCCCCTAAGTGTTCAGTTTGCTGGGAGAAGATCCAACAGAAAGCCTCTAAACAAGGCTCATGGTGAACTCTTTGATAGTTTGGTGGGATAAGAAATGCATTGTCTAGGTACTGGATAGTGCTGAGAAGTGGACCCGAACAAATTTCAGGCTCATCCTGGACAGGTGCAACAAGAAGGGTAAATTCCGATGGGTTTGCAGTGACATTGGATGTGTTCTGGAGCGGGCTATCAAATTCAAAGACGTAGGGTCAAAATGCAGAACGTGACTTGTATGCCCAGAAGGGGATCTAAAGCAGGGGCCAGTGCTCTCATTGCCAGGCCAGAGCAATGAGAACATTCATGCAGGAATGCTTCTTGGCTTTAATTCTCAGAATGAATGGTAAATGTATGAAATTGCCCCATTCAAGACCATCAAAACGAAATGCCCTTTGACACCACTTAGCTATATTTGCCTTAGTAGAACTGGCATATCCTGTTGGCAAATAGATCCAAATCTGGTCTCCCACATGCAAAACATTTTGTTCATGTGCTGGTTATGCAGTTCTCTCTCGTGGCATTCTCCTGTTGACCTGCTAAGCGCATGAACCCAGTCTTTCCGGTCACCTGGCAAGTGTTCTACTGTAAGACTAAATTTGCTTACGTAGTCCAGTTCAAGAGTAACTACACTTCCTAACAGGATAGGGAACTTCATCTCTGTGCTTCCTGACATAAAATTTGGAAGTGATGTTGTCTGTTCTGACGACTACTAAAGAATTGTTGATACTCGGGAGAAATGCCTGAAAGATCCTGGCAAATTAAATGAGCAAGAAGCAATTGAGCCTCTGTTTACCACAGGACCTTTTATTGGAAGTTCTAGGAAATGGGGACCAGTTTTCTATTGAAACATGAGTTTTCGCTTCAAAGCCTGGTCTTGGAATGGAAGTGAGACCTACTGCAGTGTTTTATCTCTGGCTTTACCATGTTGGGGCTTGCCTCATGTGTCCGGTAACACTCCACGAGTGGTTCCAGGAACCTCTGGGCTGAATCCATTATTTGCCAGTTCCTGAATGTAGAATGTATACAGACCTAATATGTGCAGGGATGAAAGTCAGTACAATGTATACAGGCATGAAATGTTTTTTCAAAGAATTTGATTTTAATTCTACTGCCATGAAGGGCTTAATGGCCAAGCTTACATATTTTGTTTCTGTCAATTAATACAAACCCTTCGACTCTGCAGTAATTCTGGACAGAAACCCATTGTTGATGCTGCTTCTAATTTAATTTGGTTGCATTGCGGTTTGGTTTGTGGCTTCCTTTTCTGCTTCTAAGTCGAGAGAGTGCACGCCTGAGTGCTATTGAGTGTTCGATGCATTTACAAGAGGAGAATGCTGTTTGCGCTAGTGAGAGTGCACATCTCAGTGCTAGGATAGTTTGAACCACAACTACCACACTTACAGATCTGTTTGGGATCGAGTCAGAGTGGTGAAAGCTGATGAGAGAGCCCCCTGGGAAGTTTTACTTTAAATGTGCCGAGGGGAAAGTGCTTGGGGCGGAAGTCTCCTACATAGATTGTACTCGGATTGCAGCGCTGCTGGTCGTTACCCTGCTCACTTTCTCCTTTCTTTCTTCAGAAAGCGAAGGAGATTCTGACGGAGAATAACATCCCCTATGGAGAGTGTGTGATCTGTCAGTATGGATTCCAGGTAAGCAACTCAGCCTGGTCATTTTCAGCGCTGAGCCAGAATCTCACTAGTTACAAACCGAAGGCACTGCTCCAAGTCTCACCGTAGTCCGTCACATGCTTCTCTCTCACTGTACATGAAGTCTGCGAAATACCATGTGCTCTCCTTTCAGAGGCTTACCCTGTCTTAGACCTCACTCTCCTACGCGTTTGTGGACTCTGAGCAACATTTCTTACTAAGGGCTATTTGCACTTTTGGAACATGATCGTATTTGTGTTGTGATCCTTTCCTTTCCCTCTGTGCATTCTGTCTATTGGATATTTGGGTGTAAGTTCCCTTTGGGGTGAGGCCAAGTAAATTTGGAGTAAGTGTGTTCGTCGTAAGTGTGTTCTGCTCAAGTGTCCAACAGCTGCTATGCATAATGTTTCTCAAAAGGGATTTTATTCCACCCCTAGCAGTAAAAATGCGCTGTGCCTAACAACGCTAATGGCGTTTGAGAGATGAGCACAGTAATTTGAGCTAATGGTTGTCAGTAAGGACCACAGCACTCATTTGTGGGGACTGGAGCTTGGTTTTCATTATCAGACTTTCAGCCAGAGAAAGAAGAAAATGGGCAAAGTAGTAGGAAGAGAAATGTATAATAATAAACAGTGATGTAGAGAAAGGGGGATGAAGAAGAAACTGCAAAAATGAGGTACAGGGGCAGGGAGTCTATGATGGTGGCTGAAAGTCGTGGAACCAAAACAAGATATATTTGGCATTTGTTAATCCCAACATTCGGCAGTGCTGGAGGCAGGCAGGCTTCCGAGAAAACATTGGGCTCAGCACTTGTCTACAAATTAGGCACTAGATGTCGGTGACCTAGTCTGTTGTCACCTGGTGAGTCTAGGTAAAGTAGTTTGTTCTCTGCGTGGATAATCTCTTGCCTGCGACGTTATTGTCCATTTCTGATATGGATCACAGCAGAGTCTGGCATGGCTTGCCTATTTAAATGCTCCAGGATTGGATCGTTCATAGATTGACATGATTGGCTCATTTCCCCATCTTAGGCTGTAAACTCTCAATATTCAGTATACCAATACTGCAAATAGTGTTGGAAACAGCGATAGACTGCTTATAGCTAATGCATGCAATTGTTTGACCCAAACTCTGGCCAGTGAGGTGGTGAGGCTCCAAGCTCAAAACGTCCTCAAAGGCACCGTGCCGGATTTTCTCCTGTAGGTCTACAGGCAGCAGGCAATCCTCTGAGTGTTGCTAATTTTCTTCAAAATCTACCTAGTTTGGATTAATCTCTCCTTCAGATGTTTTTCTTCGTTCTCAGTTGTTGAAGGTAAGGACATTCTGCTCCTTTTGTGACTGGCAGGATGAGCCCTAGATGTTTTGTTGTCACTATGGCTGACATGCTCTATCGCGCCAAGTTGCTGTTCAAGCTGTGTTCATGTGTGTAGATCAAGCAAGATCGTCTCGGAAAATCCACACACCAATAGTATCTGTCTCCACAAGTCCGGCCATTTTCAAAAGACTTGGCCATTTGTGGGATATTTAGCACAAATGCCCTCAGTGATAGAGCAGGACACCTTCTTCATGCCTTGAATCTTGACTCTTGTAGTTGGTTTTAGCGAAGTCTCACTCTGCATCCATCTTGAAATGTGAGAAAGCACAAGTTAGAACTTGTCGATTCTAAAGAGCCATTTTTGTGCTCTACAGCAGAGTTGCAATAAACCCTACCTAAAGACCTACTGTACCTGCCATGAATGTAATCAGAAATGTCTTTAGCTTTAGGCTAAATGTGTGCTTTTTACAGCAGAAATGCCTTTAGTCATTTTTTACTCCTATGGAAAATAGAATGCCATGAAACCCAGAGTATGCTTACACTAACTGCATGTCACTAGGGATTCTTTTTACAAGTCTGACATTGGCGGGGAGTCATTTTTCATGCTCGCCATGGTTCGCAGCTGCTTTGGAATTACCTTTAACCACAGGATATCCCAAGCAAATTCAGTCTCACTGCTTTTCAGTTGTCGTTACCTCTCTTTCATAGGTTACTCCTTTGTTTTTGTCTTGAGCCATGTGGTTCACATTAATGACCTATATGGTTAGTGCTGTGTTGTAGAATAACCTCATCAGGTTTTGCAAAGAATATAAATGTGTGGGTTTTTGTCTATAACGACTCTCTTATATGGGAGACCCAACAGAGGCCTACTGGGTTCCAACATTCTTTTTCAATTTGTTTTCTTACACAGTGATGGCAGGTGAAAAGATCGAAGGGTGTTTTTCTTTAACGTGAATGTTAATGTTAATTTTAGGGCTCAAGGTCTCTTAGCCTTCTTATGTGAACATCCATAGGAGAGTAAAGTGTCACTGGAGCCTAATGTTCCTTTCGAATGACAGCATGGTTAGTGTGTGCTCCATTTCCTCCTTCATGTTAGCTTGCTAGTAGTCAAATTTTTCCTTTACAGTTAAATGTTGTAGGTGTCACTCGTATAGTCAGGTTGCTACTGTTCTATAGTCTAGGAAGTGATAAGTTTCCTTCTATAACATAAGTTGTATTTGTAATGCACACGTTCACCCAGAAGGGTATCTTGGTGCTGAATAACAGATGTTTGTTACCGAACTCAATAGCTCTCATTTTATTGGCCTCGGAACCGCCGTGATTTGAGCCTGTGACCATGAGGTTGAACACAGAACCCTACAGTGGACGCATTAGTCCACTAAGTCAACAGACCCGGCTATCCTAATCTATATGTATAGTAATGAAGATCACTTGATTAAGGAAGTTACCTTTAATGCAAGTTGTTTATCAATGGTATTGACATTAAATTATTTAACAACTCACCCTCCTCCCTCTTAGAGCCATCGTATACGGTGCAGGGGTTTGGAATGATCGTATTCTTTTTACCAGCTGGTCAAAGCCAACTGTCACTGTTTCGTGCTGTGATTTCTGTGACTCTTGGCTACCTTAACATGGCAATGCTGTGGTTAGCTCTACAGATGAGATATGCCAATTGGAAGTTTTTTTTATTTTCTCTCTCTGAAATTAGAGAAATGGGAAGGTAGAAAAGCAGCTCCATGTATTTGTACGTTGATGTTTTAATATCAGTTTTTGGAAGCCTAAAAATACCATGAAAATGAAGTCCTACACAATCATTGCCTGTTTGGCATTATTCAGTTATTTTTTTGTTGGAGAAGTGCTCCCATAACCCACGCATGTGCTTCTGTAGCATAACGTCTATGAAATTAATGAAGATGACTCTGATCGAGAACTGTTGTTAGAGGATGTAACTCTTTCTTGCTTGGTATAAGGGCCTGAAATGTTGGTATGGTGGCATTCATCTTCTAACATTGTGGGTTGAAAATACATGTAGAAAGTGCCACCAGTATTTTTGCTGTCACTGTTCTCAGTAATTGCTTGGAGATCCTAATCTGCTTGTTGATCAAAAAGGTCAACTCTATCAAATGGCATTTCCATTATTTGAGAATGCTTAAGTCAGACTTGAGCGCTTTGAACAATCCGTCACATCACACAGAATAGATTGTTGAAGGAAATAACCAACCGGCCCCTAAAACCTCTGCTTTGATTTGCAAGATGGTCAGTTATGAAATCTGGCCCTAAAGTTTTCTTTGTATTTCACAACGAATTCCCCACAGTAAGGGAGCAAGTGATGATAATCTATTTCCTTGTCACATCAATTTGTTTTGGCCTTACTGTCCTGATATAGCATTGTTTGATGCTCCTTCAAGATTCTGGAATTACAGTAACATCCTCTGGCTTGTGGGTCTACAAGTGTGGCACTCCTTCTATCGTGGGTAACAACCATTCCCCTGACCAGGCCATGAGACGACTAACTGTAGTCAATATATCTGACTCTCCAGTTAAAAACCTGTGTAAAATTGGTGGTGTGTTATTCACCCTGAGAAGCATGTGTGAGATATTCTATGTAGCCTCAAGGCTGTAATGTGCCCCCCCCCCCCTCCCCCCCGGGGGAAATATCCATTATAATGGAGCAAATAGGTTGTTGTATCTTTTCTCCCCTGGATTTATACAATTCCATTATGGCAGTCTGTAGCCTGAGAGAAGACAGAGTGTTACTAAGGGCTAGTGATAGCAGCACCGCTCCACAAAGGAGATGTAGAGATGTACTTTCCTCCCCATCTCCCCCACATTCTTTCTGCTTTGAGTGAAAATGACTGCCTGAAGACGAACTCTTAACCCTGAAGTAATCTCACAGTAAAAAAAAATGAAAGGACTAAACATCTGTTTATTGAACGCTGCAGCAGATATGTTTTTGTTCGTTCCTATTTTAAATGTAATTTGAAAAATGTGGAAGGTTAAAACAATTTGAAATGAGACTGTAATTTACGCGGTTTATGTTTGTATCAAACCTATACCTTTCAGGGTCCGGGGAGATATTTAAATCCTCTCCAGTAACTTGGCCTCATCCCACAAATATGGTTAACTTGGCCTCCAAGTCTGCAACAATGTTTGCTATCCTCATTAAGAGCATAGACCGAGATAATAGTATTTTTATTTGCATGAAGGACCCCCTCACTTCTGCAATTCCTATAGAAGCTCTAACCCTCTACACTGTTCATTTTATTTTCTATATTTTCAATTACCGTGGTACTTAGCTTTGTAATTTGTTGGCCAAATATGTAAACCATCTATCTTCTGTCTAAAGAATCTCTAGAGTGTATTTAGCATGCTTCAAATGGGATAGGGGGTGGGCTTTCTTAAGTAGTTCTTCCTTCTTGAATCCACTCTTCTTTGTGGGTGAGGGTATTGTTGGCACCTGCACACTGCAAACGAGGCGCGGGGATGTCCTGCTAAATAGGCAAAAATATGGAGCAAATGGTTTGACCCACTGCCACGCTGTGAATGGGGATGTGATATTGTTTCTATTGTATGAGACATCAACTGCTGCTATTTACTCACGGATTGTGGCCTTCTGATGCGACCTATTGTACCTCTAAAAAAAACAATAAAAATTAGTTTATAAAAAAAAAAAGTATGGAACTGTAGGAGAAGTTTTCTCCATTTAGTCTACAAATGACATTTCATTTGGGAAGATAAACTTTTGCACTTTGACAGCTAGGGGTTTTGGGTATATATTCATAGAACATCTGCAATTCCCCTAAATAATAAAGTGTCACTTATTAGTAGTTCCTTTCACATTTAATATTCTGTCCACTTCCAGACAGGTCCCTAAATTTTGTGCACAGTACAAATTATATTTTTGTATTTATTTCTCACCGCCGCACCCCGACACTCCTTCCTCCTCCTAAGAGAGAACAGGTTTTGAACTGAATGTTATTTTTTTAGGCAAATGAAGCATTCACTAAGACCTCATGCTATCATTATTTCCACTCGCACTGTTTGGCACGTTATGCTCATCACATGGAGGAAGAAGTGCAGAGCATGTTGGAGGAGCAGGAACAAAACCCGATTGCCCCGCCTCAGCAGGTAAATTCAGCATGGCTAAGATTACACATTCAGTATCTTCTAAGATTAATCATGAGTTTCATGTTCCTGCTATTGCCATAGTAACAACCTCTGTAGTCCTTGCTCTAAATTCAGATGGGTATTCTTTGCTTACATATGGTCACTCTCCTGTTGCAGCTCTCATACTGCTATGTACCATTCAGCTGTGCTTTGTCACTGGAAAATCTGTTACTCCTCTTTTATGAAAGTCCCTTGCTGATTATGCTCTAAGAGCACACGTGTACACCTCTTTTATCACAGATATACCCTTCTGATGTTCTCTTCTGTGTCATTGCTATCAAGACTGCTAAATCATATGGTAATGGTTCGTCGTCTCTGCTGTCACCTTTGGCACCTTGCTGCCTATTTTCACATGGGTATTGGTCTCATTCCTGATATTGCATGTGTGCCTTTCTATCTCTGCTCTGATATTATAGGATATCCTTTTGTGTCTGCTTACTGATATCACAATTACGATTTTATCAGTTCTCTTGAATTGCATAGGTGCCTTTTTGTCTATTCTACACAGATTCCCTAATTTCTTGGATGGGTGCCTTTCAATCTATGCTTTGATCATTCACAAACACACACACATACATTCCTTCCTACCCCTGCCCCACCCCCGATTTAGCCTGTGCTCTGATAGTTCCATACATTCTTTCATTGCTTTCTGTTATAACATGGGTTTCACTCCCTTTCCCTGGATCCTTTTGCCTCTGGTCCATAGTGTCACGTGTGTTCTCAAGTTTGTTCTGGCAGCCTCCTTTCTGTGGCATCATATGGGCTGCATTGCTTTATTGGTTTAGTATCACATAAGTGCCATTCTATCTGTGAGATCTCATGTTCATTTGTAGGTTGAAGCCTACCAGACAGCATAGCTGTCTGGTTTGCTGACGATATCTTGGGGACATTCGAAAGCTTCTCTGGGAATGCATTCTGCCAACTGCGTGCCATTGGCTTTGTGTTTTGTAACTCACATTTGCTTGCTGTCTATTTCTTGGCTTTCTTTGTATTAGGCCGTCCATCTTGAGTGTGTCCCTTCCCTTGCCCAAACCTTATTTACTGTATTCTTCCACTAGTACTGAATTTCTGTAAACAGGCCTTCAAATCTTGTTCTTATCTTGTCACATTTGCTGTGCATTCAAAGGCAGAGGTCAGATGTCAGGCTCTGTCTTTCAGGGAGCTTGGTGTTTACTTTTGTTTCTCTGATTTCAAATTTTGGGCGGGGGCGCTGTACGATTTTATATATATTTTTTCTCTAGCACAAAACAAAATTCAAATGTCTGTAAACGAAATGCACAGATATAGAATATGCGAAGCACATTTTTAGGTAATTCTGAAGTGTGGTGGAAGCAAATATTTTTTATATGATCAAAACAAATCAATACACTAGGTGATAACATTACCACACATTATAGTTTGTGCGCTATATACTTTTATCAGCAAAACTGTATATCTGCAAATGTGAAGGTCATTTCAATTGAAGATGTGGTGTCTGCAATGGCAGTGCCCTTCCATACAATGCATACACCACTTTACCCCACTCCTTCTACTCTGCACCACTCCAGGCAACCGCACTCCACTCTGCACCATTCCACACTGCGCCACTGCACACTGCTCTGCGCCACTGCACACTGCTCTGCGCCACTGCACACTGCTCTGCGCCACTGCACACTGCTCTGCGCCACTGCACACTGCTCTGCGCCACTGCACACTGCTCTGCGCCACTGCACACTGCTCTGCGCCACTGCACACTGCTCTGCGCCACTGCACACTGCTCTGCGCCACTGCACACTGCTCTGCGCCACTGCACACTGCTCTGCGCCACTGCACACTGCTCTGCGCCACTGCACACTGCTCTGCGCCACTGCACACTGCTCTGCGCCACTGCACACTGCTCTGCGCCACTGCACACTGCTCTGCGCCACTGCACACTGCTCTGCGCCACTGCACACTGCTCTGCGCCACTGCACACTGCTCTGCGCCACTGCACACTGCTCTGCGCCACTGCACACTGCTCTGCGCCACTGCACACTGCTCTGCGCCACTGCACACTGCTCTGCGCCACTGCACACTGCTCTGCGCCACTGCACACCGCTCTGCGCCACTGCACACTGCTCTTCGCCACTGCACTGTGCTCTGAAACGATCTATTCTATGCCGCTGTATTCTGTGTCACTCTATTCCACTCCCCTGCCACTGTACTCTATGCCACTCCGCCCCACTGCGCTCTGCCACTCCGCCCCACTGCGCTCTGCCACTCCGCCCCACTGCGCTCTGCCACTCCGCCCCACTGCGCTCTGCCACTCCGCCCCACTGCGCTCTGCCACTCCGCCCCACTGCGCTCTGCCCCACTCCGCCCCACTGCGCTCTGCGCCACTCCGCCCCACTGCGCTCTGCGCCACTCCGCCCCACTGCGCTCTGCGCCACTCCGCCCCACTGCGCTCTGCGCCACTCCGCCCCACTGCGCTCTGCGCCACTCCGCCCCACTGCGCTCTGCGCCACTCCGCCCCACTGGGCTCTGCGCCACTCCGCCCCACTGGGCTCTGCGCCACTCCGCCCCACTGGGCTCTGCGCCACTCCGCCCCACTGGGCTCTGCGCCACTCCGCCCCACTACGCTCTATGGCACTCTATTCCGCGTCACTGCACTCTATGACACTCTGTTTCCACTCCACTCCACTGCACTCTATGGCACTCTGTTTCCACTCCACTCCACTGCACTCTATGGCACTCTGTTTCCACTCCACTGCACTGCACTCTATGGCACTCTGTTTCCACTCCACTGCACTCTATGGCACTCTGTTTCCACTCCACTGCACTCTATGGCACTCTGCTTCCACTCCACTGCACTCTATGGCACTCTGCTTCCACCCCACACCACTGCACTCTATTCCGCTCCACGCTATGCCACTCTGTCACTGCACTATAATCTGCACCACTCCACTGCACTCTACTCTAAACCACTCTACGCTAGCGCACTTTACCCAACACTACTGTACTATGCGCCACTGCCCTCTTTGCCACTGTACTCTTTGCCATGCCACTCTACAACAATCTTCTCTACGCCACTGCACTCTATTCCACTCTTCATCACCGCAGTTTACCCTGCGCCATTCAACTGCTCTCTACGCCACTGCTCTCTACGCCACTTTACTAAAATCCAATGCACTCTATGCCTCTGCTCTTTACCCCAATCTACTCTGCACTACTGTAGTGTATGCCAGTATACTTTACAATTCTTTACTGCAATGAGCGTTACTTCACTCTACACAACTGTGCTCTACGACCCTCTGCTCTGCAACACTGTGCTCTATGCCACTGCACTCTACTCTGCCCGACTCTACTCTTCACCACTCTGCTGCACTCTGAGCCAGTGCACTCCACGCCAATCCACTCTACCCTGTGTCGATACACTTTACCCCCACTCTATTATACACCACTGCACTCCGGCACAGAGTAGAGTGGCAAAGAGTACAGTAGCTCTCTACTCTGTGCCACTCTACTCTGAACCACTGCACTCTACTCTTCATCACTCCACTCTATTCTGCACCACTAAACTCCATCACTGAACTCGTCACCCCCCCATTCTTCCCTACACCACTCCACGCTATGACACACCACTCTACACCATTGCACTTTATGCCACTCTACTCTTCCACCACTCCAGTCTGCGCCATTGCACTCTACGTCACTCTACTCTGCACCACTCCCGTTTGCGCCATTACTTCACTCTACTCCACTTCACAACACTCCACTCTACCTTTCTGTTCCATGCACCCATACTCCACTCTGATACTCTACTCCACTTCATGCAACTCTACGAAACTACTACACTCTACGGCGCTTTACACAACTCCCTCTATGCAACTTTACCCCACTCTGTCCTACCACACTCTGGCCCGTCTGCGCCTGGACCGCGCCTAGTGTCAGGAACCCTGGCCCTCCAACCACCCGTTGGTATTCCGTTGCCGAGCTCCGGGCCCAGGACCCCAGACTCCACAACAGCTGCTGCATCACTTATCCCATATCAACCGTAGGACCGTTCGCCTGCCGCCGTTGCAGTTTCACATGCTCTGCACGGCCCCCTGCCTGCACTGGAACCCTCACCACACCCACCCTTCCGACCACGAGCACCCTGGATTGCTCCAGTGCATCTTGCTCAATGCCAGATCCCTCTGCAAACACACCTCCAAAATCTGAGACACAATCACCTCCCTCACCCCAAAGTGATCTTCATCACCGAGACTTAGCTGAACCCCTCCTCAACCTGCCGACCCAGCCATCGCAATGCTCACGAGCTACAAGATCATACACTGAGATCGCACCAGCAGACCATGGAGACGCCCTGACCGACCACATGGAGGCAAGCCCCAGCCCCACCAAGGAACTCTTCTGCATCATCAGAGTTCTACTGCCCTTCAGCCACCAAGAACACGGTCCACCCTTCCCAAGAACTGTGCGAAATCCTTGCAGACTCCTCCCACAAGATATCCCCCATCTACAGCAATTTCAACCCCCTTCCCACCAACTTAGACAACCTCTTCACACAAAAGGACACCACCACAGCTACTGCCTGGGACCTACTCACAACACAGGACACCACAGCCATCAAGATCTCCCTTCACTCTGGAGCACTTACTGATAACTGTGCTCTGCCTCCCTCGCCCTTGCACACTTCCCTGCTGCTGCTGGAGCTACAATGGAGGTTTTTCCTTCCCCTAACTCTTCCTGTGTACATCACCTTTGTTCGTGTACTTCAGAAGAGGACTCAAGACCTGGCTTTTCGAGTGCGGCCAGCGAGACCACAGAGCCTGGATACCCTCATGGGGTGAATAGCTGCGCTGTACAAGTTCTGACTGATTGACACTACGCCACTCTACTCCACTCTGCCACTCCACTCTACTCTACACGCTTGACTCTACAACACTCTACGTCACTATGACATTTCACTCTCCTACATTACTCCTCTCCACGACAATCTACTCTGCTCTAATTCACTCTACTCTACAACACTTTGCTCCACTCTGCACAACACCCTCTATGCCACTCCACAACACGCTCTATGCCCCAACACACTCCTCCTCTTTACGCCACTCAACTCTCCTCCGCTCTATGCCCTTCCACTCAGCGCCTCTGTACTTCCTCCACGACACCCCACAACATTTAGACCACGCCACTCTATGCCACTTATCGACACTTCACTCTCCCTTATCCCACTTTTAGCCTTGCTTAACAGCAGCCATTCTGGTGTACAATATTGGCAAAGCCATTAGCTCTTGCACAGGTGAGATCTATGGCTTTGACATGGTTTGTTCTTTTTGCTTTTCATTCACTTGCTTAACCTTCTGTCCATGCTCCGAGTTCAAATGCCTGGCCTGTGTAAAGTATCACATATGTGCATTTCAGCCTCAGTTTTGATATTGCATATATTAACATTCTGCTTTAGCATTTATATGCCCTTCTTTCTTTTGGTATTGCATGTGTACTCTGACTGTCTCTTCACTATTATCACAAGTATCCTCCTCTTTACTGTCTGATCACCCAAGTATACTGCATTCAGGTGTGCATTCTGTCCTGTGTACCTCTGTGTCTGCTCTGATATCACGCAGATTCTTTTCCTTTTGCTCAGTATCACATGGGAGGACTTCTGTGTTTGCTTGAATATCAGATGCATACCTATGTCTCTCTTCTTACACAGATTATTGGGGTGCAGTGTCCAGTCTGTCGTGAGCCTCTGACCTACGATCTTGCGATGCTTGAGGCTGCTCCTCCACCTAATCACCCTTTGGTAAGAACTAGAACTTGCGTATAAGGGACATTTCTGGTGATGCAGACAATGACTATGAAGTAGTTGGTGCAGTCTAGGGGCTCTGCGGCATTTGTTGGGGACGATAGCAGTAGGCTAAAAATAGTAGGGTAACATAATTTCTTCACGTGCCAGTATGTCACTGCTTAGCCCATCTTCTAATCCCACTCCAGGAGGTTTACAGCCCAGACAAAAGGACAATTCAGCACCTACGAAAACTGCGCAAAATCTTTGAAAAGCAGCAAGCAAAAGGTGGCATTATAGACCCAGAGGCTGAGCGGAATCGGTACTTCATCAGCCTGCAGAAGGTGAGCTAAACGAATGGAGCTAGTGTAACAGTGACCAAAGTATATGTCTGTGGTATGGGGAGTGTTGGAAAATGGTGGGACCTTCAAGAATGTCTCCTGTTGTATAGATTGTCATGTTATGCTCTATTCTTCTACATTGTTTGGATTTCTATGATTGCCGCTACAGCATGCTCTTGCTTTTTCCAGCTGTACATCACAATCTGTCAAATTAGTTCTTTTCTGAAGTTCCAGACTGCAGGGAATCTGAACCCCACCCACCTCTTGTCCCATTTAGATTACTATGATTGGTCTCTCTGATTACTTCTTTTCTTCTCTTCAATTTATATTTTTTCTCGTCCAGTAGGCTGCTTTGCTGTTTGCCAAATTCTGTGTTTTGCTTCACATGTACAGCTCTTCCTACCTGTGCCTTGTACTTAATCACATTTTCGATAATTTTCTCTCCAAGCCCCTAAGCACTAAAATTCCGTGCCTCCCTATTCCTTTTCTGCACTCCTTCTGTCTGTTATCACTTTCCTTTATCCTCCTTCTTATTGCTAACTTCTTTTCATGTCTTTTTAGGTCTCGCGCCTGTGATTGCAGGGGCGAAAGCCCCTGCTGTCGCAAAGCGAGTCTATTGTAATCGTTTCAGTCCTTTCAGCTTTCAAGGACTACCTAGAGGAGACAAGAGACTGTCACGCGCACGCAGCCTGCCGGAATCGGATCAGGTCGCGCTCGTGAACACGCGCTCCGATTCCGGCAAGCTCTTCAGTCACCATGGATCACGCACGCACACAGAGACACGCACACGAGCGCACACATACAGACACACACCACACCTCCCCAGCCCCCCCGCTGCCGCTGCCCCCGCCCACACACACACAAGCGCGCGCACACACAGACAATTCCCCCCCGCCGCCGCCCCCGCCCACACACACACACACACGCACACATACAGAGACCCCCCCCAACTAACCCCACTCACCGCAACGCCGGACTCTGCAGCCTCCGCGGGGCTCTCCCTCGGACATGGGAGCCCCGCTTCACCACTCCTCTGGCCAGGCACTCCGTGGGCGCGGGCTTCTGAAGACGGAAGTCCCGCCCCACACCAGGTTTCAGTTTCGCTCATCTTCAAGCGTCTCTGTAGTTCAAAACCGGGCCCCGTCCAACAGCCGCCTCTACAATCACAAGCCGCCCTAGGGTAACGAGGATAACAACCCCTACCCCTCCAGACGAAAATGAGGAGGAAGAAGAGGACGAGAACGACGAAGACGAGGAAGATGTGGGTGTAGAGGAAGTGTTAAACTGGAGCCAGCCGCCCTCAGGCGTAAGATTTAAACTATTGAGCGAAGAGCCGGATTACCAGGAGAAATACTACAAGCAAGTCCTAGACCACTTCAGCTTCCTGAAGCATGGCAGCAAGACTTTCTTCCAAGATACCTCATCACAGGTGCATGCCCTCTCTTTACATCACTGAGTACTCCATTGGCTGGTCAGAGTTAACACGCTCTTTCTCTGAGTGCAGCCTTCCAGCACGTGTAAACAAACTGTTCCCAGGGCATGATTAAAATATGTGCCAGAGTTGGCTAAATTATGCTGTTAGAAAAGGCAGATTATGCATCACATTTGGTGACCGTATTGGGACTGAGGGACCGCTTTTGGCGCGTTGCCTTTGCGGAAAAGGCTGCTTTATTGAAAGAAAGCAAAGGCCAGACACACTGCAACCCAGCCTTAAGAGTCGCCGGCTCCGGATGTGGTAAATAACAATACGCGTCTTACACGTCTGTGCATTAATAGGCTTAGAGACAGTAATGCGAGCTGCGGCCGGGGTGCTGTGCCTGCGCTAATCTAGAAGCCGGGGTGTGAGGGCGGCCCCAGTGCGTGCGGCCACCTAGGAATGCGCGGTGCATGAGGGCACTGAGGAGACGCTGGTGCGCGTGGGCACCGAGGCTTCAGAAGTACTTGGGGGCACCAAGGCAACATAGTATATGTTTTGAGGCAACGCTAGGGCACAAGGGCAAGTTCACGGGGGCACCGGGGCAGACTCAGTGTATGAGGGCTCCGAGGCAGCGCAGGCACACGGGCACCGAGGATGCATCGGAGTATGTGCCCAGAGCTAGTTCGTGCTCGAGGGCACCGAGGCCAGTCTCAGTACATAAGGCACAGAGCATAATGGTGCCGAGATAACCCCACTGCATGAGGGCACAGAGGCAACGCCAGTGCGCGAAGTCTCCGAGACAGCACAGTGCCAGGGCCGTAGCGCATTGTACCCGTGTTTCTTCCACCTCTTTCTTTTTTCTGGCAAACACAGTGCGTGCAGTGCGGACTGCTCTGTCCTCCTGCTGCATCCAGGTCCTATCTCGTACAGCCCTAGTGAGTGCACTTCGGTTTCTGCTCACAGGGAGGCACATTGACTGCAGTGCTGCCCTGACAACCAACGTGTCGCTGTGCAAACCGTGCTGCACGAGGCAATGCTTCCGACACTGGCCCCCTGTGCCCAGGCAAGGACCAGCTCTGGTGCTGTGGCGCCTCCGGGAGGTGGTAATACTCATCAGTGGTAGTGCGCTGGGACACTCGGCTTCCTCGAGCAGCCAGCGCCTCCCACTCCACAACGTGCTGCCTGACGCAGTCCTGCTCACACGAGCCCATCCCCTGTTGTGATGTGGTACCTCCGGGATGTGGGCATGAACACCAGGGGCAGCGCACTAGTCCAACCAAGGGGTAGCTGCACACTTGCCCGTACAGCACTGGTGCCAGGAGGGGTCCTCCTCTCCAGAGGGGGCAGCGGGTTCCGTTCGGGGCATCTGTTCCGAGAGGTCATTTAATGATTTCCCATTACAGCTGCAGAAACAACTCTCGCAGCGTGCGTACCACACATTCAGCGCAGCCCAAGTTTAGACCAGGCAGGCAGGGGTTTCCCTTTATAACCGGCCCCTTCACGTCGGCGATGACACTGTTCGCCCACAATTTTCTGTCACGTCCAGGACTAAGCTTCCAAGGCCTCTAGTCTGTCCTGCAACACTTACTTGTTTTTTTAGAGGAAACACTGAAGGATTAAAGCAAGAGTAATTACTGGGCTTTCAGCTATGAAGGTGCATCATAACTGAAAGAATTGGCTCAGCAACCACGCTGAGGAAGGAGCGACCTTAGCAGCAAAGAGCTCTCCAACACTCCTGACAGCACACTGCAGCCATAGCAACAGAGCAGGGCTGTCCCAGACAGGGCCCGCTGTACAAAAGCATCGATAGTTCGAATTTCGCATACAAATGGACTACTTTATGTACTGCAAAATTGCGGAGGGAGGGAGTCAAAGTTCCTGAGGTGTGTGTGCAATTAATCAGCTCCTGTGTATTACTCTTTACCTTCTGTCTTTGTACACCTCACAAGAGAGCTGCCAGTAAGTCACATGCAATGCTATCCCTGCTACACCCTCACACACCCTCACGCTCACATACCCCCAACACCCACACCCCCTCACCCTCCCTCACCCTCCCTCACACCCCCTGACCCCCTAACACCCTCACACCCCCTCACACCCCCTCACCCTCACACCTCCTCACCCTCCCTCACCCTCACACCCCCTCACCCTCACACCCCCTCACCCTCACACCCCCTCACCCTCAAACACCCTCACCTTCACACCCCCTCACTCCCTCTCGAACTCACACACCCTCACTCACCCTTACACCCTCGCCCTTACACCCTCACACACCCACCCCCTCCCTCACCCTCACACACCCCCGCACCCTCACACCCCCTCGCTCCCCCACACCCTCACACCCCCTCACCCTCCCTCACACCCCCTCTCACCCTCACACACCGTCTCCCACCCTCACACACCGTCTCCCACCCTCACACACCGTCTCCCACCCTCACACACCGTCTCCCACCCTCGCACACCGTCTCCCACCCTCGCACACCGTCTCCCACCCTCGCACACCGTCTCCCACCCTCGCACACCGTCTCCCACCCTCGCACACCGTCTCCCACCCTCGCACACCGTCTCCCACCCTCGCACACCGTCTCCCACCCTCGCACACCGTCTCCCACCCTCGCACACCGTCTCCCACCCTCGCACACCGTCTCCCACCCTCGCACACCGTCTCCCACCCTCGCACACCGTCTCCCACCCTCGCACACCGTCTCCCACCCTCGCACACCGTCTCCCACCCTCGCACACCGTCTCCCACCCTCGCACACCGTCTCCCACCCTCGCACACCGTCTCCCACCCTCGCCCACCCTCGCCCACCCTCGCCCACCCTCGCCCACCCTCGCCCACCCTCGCCCACCCTCGCCCACCCTCTCCCACCCTCGCCCACCCTCGCCCACCCTCGCCCACCCTCGCCCACCCTCGCCCACCCTCGCCCACCCTCTCCCACCCTCTCCCACCCTCTCCCACCCTCTCCCACCCTCTCCCACCCTCTCCCACCCTCTCCCACCCTCTCCCACCCTCGCACACCCTCTCCCACCCTCGCACACCCTCTCCCACCCTCGCACACCCTCGCACACCCTCTCCCACCCTCGCACACCCTCTCCCACCCTCTCCCACCCTCTCCCACCCTCGCACACCCTCTCCCACCCTCGCACACCCTCTCCCACCCTCGCCCACCCTCGCCCACCCTCGCCCACCCTCGCCCACCCTCGCCCACCCTCGCCCACCCTCGCCCACCCTCTCCCACCCTCTCCCACCCTCTCCCACCCTCTCCCACCCTCTCCCACCCTCTCCCACCCTCTCCCACCCTCTCCCACCCTCTCCCACCCTCTCCCACCCTCTCCCACCCTCTCCCACCCTCTCCCACCCTCTCCCACCCTCTCCCACCCTCTCCCACCCTCTCCCACCCTCTCCCACCCTCTCCCACCCTCGCACACCCTCTCCCACCCTCTCCCACCCTCGCACACCCTCTCCCACCCTCGCACACCCTCTCCCACCCTCTCCCACCCTCGCACACCCTCGCACACCCTCTCCCACCCTCGCACACCCTCTCACACCCTCTCCCACCCTCGCACACCCTCTCCCACCCTCGCACACCCTCTCCCACCCTCGCACACCCTCTCCCACCCTCGCACACCCTCTCTCACTCTCACTCACTCTCACTCACTCACTCACTCACCCTCACCCTCACTCACTCACCCTCACTCACTCACCCTCACTCACTCACCCTCACTCACTCACCCTCACTCACTCACCCTCACTCACTCACCCTCACTCACCCTCACTCACCCTCACTCACCCTCACTCACCCTCACTCACCCTCACTCACCCTCACTCACCCTCACTCACCCTCACTCACCCTCACTCACCCTCACTCACCCTCACTCACCCTCACTCACCCTCACTCACCCTCACTCACTCACTCACCCTCACCCTCACTCACCCTCACTCACTCACTCACTCACTCACCCTCACCCTCACTCACCCTCACTCACTCACTCACTCACCCTCACCCTCACTCACCCTCCCTCACTCTCCCTCACTCACCCTCACTCACCCTCACTCACCCTCCCTCACTCTCCCTCACTCACCCTCACTCACCCTCACTCACCCTCACTCACCCACTCACTCACCCACTCACTCACCCACTCACTCACCCACTCACTCACCCACTCACTCACCCACTCACTCACCCACTCACTCACCCACTCACTCACCCACTCACTCACCCACTCACTCACCCACTCACTCACTCACTCACTCACTCACTCACTCACTCACTCACTCACTCACTCACCCTCACTCACCCTCACTCACCCACTCACCCGCATAGCATCACAAAACATAGCATAGCATAACAAAACACAGCATAGCATAAAAAAAACACAGGATAGCAAAAGATAGCATATCCTAATTATTCCCAACTCTCCTTTTATTAAGCAACATCTGACAGTTTGCAAATCATCTTTATACACTAATTCAGAGTTTTCGAAAAAATGTATGCAACGCATTGTCATACACAATGCCAATAACTGAAACTTTAATGCTGCAAGACCTATTGCATTGTAAATGCTTGTTATTTCTTGTGTTCTGCAGTTTTGGACTGTTTGTATAAATTGAGTGTTTATTTTGCCATCAAGACCGTGAATGTTAAATTCAAATCCATATGGGTGACAGTCGTCCAAGGGTGTTGGTCACCAGCAGAAACATCATACCGCACAAACCTGTTGGAATGCTAAGCCGTTCTTGGCCACGATAACTCAGAAATTTATCTTACTCAAACAGACAATGATATTTCTGCGGGTGACCAATATCCCTGGACTGCTGTGTTATGCATATGGATTCCCCAGTCGTGAATGGATGCAGCAAATATATGGTTGTTTCAAACTGGTGTTCTGAAATAAGCATTTCCTTTGCAATGTTGATAATTTTTACTGACAAAATAAATCAAGTGGGTTTAAAATCCTGTTTCCAGTTGGAATCATGTCACCACTTGTCATTGAGACATTTGTTTTTCAAAGGAATGATTTTCCTGTGTCTGGGTTCAGAATGGCTCATATTAATAATACCTTCTGGGAAAGGTGCTGGGAGTCAGTGTTGGTTTGTAATGCACCCTATCTGGCCCAGCTGAAGTTTTAAAGTCTTTCCCAGGAGAAGCCAAGGAGTCCTGACCATTTGTAAGTCAGGGATGTTAGACTCAAACAGGTCAGTGCCAGTTTGTACAAAATCTTGATTCAACAGGATTTTTTGTCGGGTCTTCCAAGAGCCATATTATGGCCCACTGCCATGAACGTAAATTGACCCACTTGTGTATGTATATTTCACAATAAGTCCACAAAACACACTTTAAACAGCTTGTATTCTGAAACACATTTTTAGACCAAATTACCTGGCTACTATTTGCATTTTTGTCCAACTATTCTGTTTTTGTCAGATACCATGGTTGTGCTTTCACTCACTTATGCAAGAACCCTGACATTTTTTTACACATTTTCGAAAAAACAAAGGTATTTATTAATTTGTAATTTTTGGAAAGCACTGCATGCCACAACATGTAGACTTGGAGCACCGGAGGGAGCTCGAAGACCTAAATGAATCATGAATGATAACACGGTTGAGAACAAAAATAGCCATTATACAGAGTAACGTGGCAGTTATAAAGAACACAATGTCTCCAAATATGGAAATGCCGTGAGAAGAATGTTTATTTTTAACTCATGTCTTGCATCTGACTGGTGAGTAGTAAACATGCAAAAACAGAAGGCTGGCTGAAATGTGTACAGTTTTGGGAGCAGAAAGGGTGTGTCTTTAGACTTCGTCTCAACATGGGAATTATTTCTTATTCACAATAGTTGCAGAAGAAAGTTCCATAGGGAGTAGCCCTGAAAGTGGAGAGATCCACCTCAATATCTTTTAAACATTAGAAGCGGAGTAGACAACAGGATATCTGGTACCTGAATGGAAAAGTTTCGTCCAATAACATGGCACATGTCCATAAACCGAGCTGTTTAAAATACATATTTCTTTACATTAAATATGTAGTAGTCTGAGGGCTTGGATGATTATCTCCTCTTTGCATCTTTGACTGCACATGATACTTGATGCATTATTTTGCTGTTTTTCTCGTACCTTCTTAGGGAGCCCAGCAGAAGTACAGTTACAATATTTTTGGTGAGATGAGGACTAGCAAAATAATTTGGGGGGATTGGAGGAAAGGGTGATGGAGTTCATATGCAGAGTGAAGGTGAAATTGCTTTCAAAAGTAAACTTGGTCCTCAAAATTAATTAGTGTGTGCCATTCTCCCTTTTCTCAAAAATTAGCCCTAGGTTCAGTCAAACTGGTTTGACTGTACGGGAGCCTGTTGAACTCCCTGTTAGATGGCAGTCATAAAGTCAACCAAAATAGTTTGATATTCAGGTAGCTTATGGATGTCTTGATGGTGCAACTGTAAGAAAGCCATATGCATATGATGCTTTGATGAGCTGAATGCAAGTCTGTGTGTTCTTATTATGTGGTAGTTAATTGTTTAGTTCTCATACATTGGGATTTCCGGACTATGTAGAGGATAAAATAATGACCTCTGCCATCAGTAAAAATACAAAACAAGCTTTTAGGTTAATGAAGCCTTAGAAGTACAGTTTTTATTTTATTTTTTAATGCGAAAGACAGTGAGCAAAGAAAGATCAAACAATAGCTGTGGCCATAGAGAAAAATTTTGCCGAAAAAGCTTTAACCAGGGGAACGTCTAACAGATTCTAACTGATGGATGCAGCATGCGCTGAGGCATGTGTAGCTGAAACTTGGAGGTTAGGCAACAGGAGCAATGGCGGGATTCACACAAGGGGCAATGACCACTAATTTGAATAGACTTGCTTTCCTTCTTGGCAGTTAGTGCAGACCGGACATGATGGAGGAGATATGGTCACATAAGAATATGCCAGAAATAAGACGTGCTGCAGCATTCAGTACTCATTGAAGCCCTCTTAAGAGTTTTCGAGCAATTCTAGGTACATTGAAGTGCCATTGTCTAGATGGGATTTGACCGAAGTCGCAACAACTGACGTGTGATAATTGGAGTGTGCCATCTCGAGGAATGGCTTTCTTGGCTAAGTGCATATTTCATGGAAATGTATTTGTTGCTTTGCCCTTTCTGCATAGTGAGTGCTGAAAAGTGAACACTCTTTAGATCCAACAGCTTCTGATACAGCTCATTTCCCCCAATGATCCAATCACTTCTCGTTTCCGTACACAACAATGTGTGCTTTGCAGGTGCTATTTCTTGACACAGGCGCGTTCAAAATATAAGAGATGTATACAGTTTCTGTTCTCCAAGGAAGGTGGAGAAGTTCAGTTAGGATTTGTCAATTGGAACTGTAGCATTCGAATGTTGTCTAACATTCCAGGCTCCTTTAGGAGAGCATGCGGATTTTCTAAGCCTCGTTATTGTGAATATGGAGTACTATCTTAAACCCCTGAAGAGGTAAATGCTGCTCAGAATTATCCTACTTGTTGTATGATAAGTGGTTTGATATGATGTTTAATAAAACCCTTGGTTCGAGGCATGTGGGCTGCTAAATTCACATCTTAGCATTAGATCGCCGCCTAGTGTTGGGTCCGGATGATCGCACATTGTTGTCCTGGAAGAGTCTTCGAAGTATCCTGAGATAGGTGGCTCCTCCCCTGGACTACAGTGCGCATGGGCATCGGCTCCATCCCCAGATTGTTTTTTTCCGCCATTGGGTTCGGATGTGGTCTCGACGTCTCTCTGTCGAAACCGAGAAAAAACTAACTTTTAGCGGCCAAAAGGCCTCGCTTTTTGCGTCGGTATTGTCTGCGCACGGTCTCGAGTCTTCCGTCTCTTGGAGCCGGAATAAGCGGAGTCTTGTTTCGCTTTTCGAACTTTGAGGCCTTCTCATCGCGACTCGACTGCAAAACTTTTCAGACATGGAGCGGAGCCCGTTTAAATACTGCCCGCTTTGTGGGTCCAAGTACCCACACATCGATCTACACCCCGTTTGTAACAAATGCCTTTCGCCTGACCACGACGACGGCAAGTGCAAGGCCTGTGCACAGTTCCGCTCTAAGAAGACTCTCAAGCTTCGGCGCGCGGTGCGCATGGAAGCTAGACAAGCGGCCCCGGATCCGGAAAACATCTTCGGCGACCAAGATGAAGAGGACCAGGGCCATCATCTTCAGATCTCCCCACCCGAGACGGAGGTCGAGGCGGATCCGGTAGACGACGACTGAGTCGTGGGTCAAGGCCTTGAATACGTCGACGAGGTAGGAGACGACGAAGAGATTTATAGGGCCGCGGCGGATAGCTCAGGGGACGAGCTCTGCCCCGAAGGTTTCGAGGATACCGACCGGGTCACGGGATCGCCTGTAGGCCTTACCCACGACCCCATGCCGCAAGCCACAGCCCCGCCTTCTGGCCCGGCCACGGACTTACTTGCTGAGCAGACTGTATCGAAACCGAAACCGAAAGCATCGGGATCGGCTCCATCTAAAATGGCCGACCCGAAAACGAAACCGAAACTTAAGGACTCGAGCGTCCCTAAGATGGCTGCCGTGCCAGCGAAAACGACTGTACCCGCTAATCCATCGACTCCGTCGACCTCCGGTCCGCAGAAGTCGAAGAAGTCCGTCGATTCCGCTGCTGCTCATTCGAAATCGACGCCGGAGGAGGGGTCCTCTAAAAAAGATGGTCGGCACGGATCAACATCGGCGCCGCCGTCCAAGCCCGCAAAGGCCGGCTCCACGGAGTCTACGCAGGCGCACGGATCGAAGACTGGCACGTCTGCGCACCGGTCCCAGGACTCGGGGTCGGTGACAGCGGGATCCGCGTCGAAAGCCCACAAGGCCCACAAAGACGTCGGATCCGAGGGAAAGGTCAAAACATCCTCGTCGGCTCCAAAACCAACTGAGAGTGAGGCGTCCCTCGTCGCCGCATCACTACAGCGAATTAGGGAGAAGGCCTCTGCTCCGTCGGCTCCGATTTCGTCGCCGAAGGCACAAGCGGACAATCCAGCGAAGCCTTCTGGCAAACTTCTCTTTGTTTTGCCGCCAAAGGAGGCGCCGAAAGCCTTTTCCACCAAATCGGCACCGAAGAAGACGGTTTCTTCAACGGCTGGCCCACTTCCACGTCGGGTACTCGAATCAGAGGATGATTCAGAGCATTTCATCGACGCAGACACCGGCAAATTGACCCTCTATAAGAGGAAAATATCTTCAGAGTCAGTGGACTCATATGTCATCCCACTGAAAAAGAAAAGGGTGCCCCTTGATGCTTCAGGCCTCACAGAACCAATCCAGCCTCCTCCAAGACGGAGCCCTACTCCCTCACCAGAACACTCTGCGGGTGAGGGGTATGATGAGGATGAGCAATACAATTTCCCTATCAATGAACCAGATGCACAACCGGATTCATATGATGACACTGGTGACCAGGGCACCCAAAATGTGGGGCAGGACCCGCAGCTTTTTAATGCACGTGCATCCCCAACTGAGGATTCAGCAGGTTTTCATGCGCTACTTGAGAGGGCAGCGGCCAATCATGATGTGGACATGCATGCTGACCCGATAGAAGAAGACTTCCTTTTCGACACATTCTCAGTCTCTGAAAGGACAGTAAAAACGCTGCCTATGCTTAAGGGAGTCCTCAAGCATGCGGGGGATATCTTTAAGGAGCCTACCAGGGCACGAGTGGTCAATCCACGCATTGAAAAGAAGTACAGACCTGCACCTGCGGACCCCGCATACATTCGGGGACAGTTGCCACTGGACTCTCTTGTGGTCGCCAATGCCAGGAAACGTGCCAACTCCCAGACAACGGGTGAAGCTCCTCCCCCGGATAAGGAGTCCAAAGTGCTAGAGGCAGGGGGCAAAAGAGTAGCTGCGCAGGCCGCAAACTTTTGGCGCATTGCCAATACACAGGCACTCTTAGCACGTTACGATAGGGCGCATTACGACACCCTAGAACAGGTTATACAACACCTGCCTCCAAAGTTCCAAGAAGGCACCAAACTGCTTATTGAGGAGGGGAAGCTAATCTCAAACGCAGCCATCAAGTGTGCACTTGACGCCGCAGACACAGCTGCTAGAGCTATCAACACTAGCGTTATGCTAAGACGACAGGCGTGGCTCCGCATCTCGGGGTTTAAACCAGATATTCAGACAACCATTCTTAATCAGCCAGTCAATCCTGATAGTCTGTTTGGTCCAGATGTTGACACCACCCTAGAAAAAATAAAAAAAGACACAGAAACTGCTAAGTCCATGGGGGCCCTCCAGTCGCAACAGTTTCGTGGCAACAATTTTCGTCGCTCAGGTGCACGTGGAGTCACCAGAGGACAAATGGGTCAACAATCTCAGTTCTCAAAAGGTGGAGCACAATCCTCGTTCCAAAAGCAGAACAAGGGAGGTTACAGAAATAACAGCAACAGAGGTCGCGGCAGAGGAAACAACAGCTCCCGCTCCTCTACCCCAAGCAAACAGTGACTCTCTCTCACTGCCCCCCGACCACTTAACACCTGTCGGGGGGAGACTGCAGCAGTTCCTGCCCGTCTGGAGAAACATCACCACAGACAGGTGGGTGCGACAACTAGTCCAGTA
Organism: Lissotriton helveticus; assembly: GCF_964261635.1. Lineage (NCBI taxonomy): Eukaryota > Metazoa > Chordata > Amphibia > Caudata > Salamandridae > Lissotriton > Lissotriton helveticus. The sequence continues at coordinate 570,665,344 of NC_136068.1, forward strand.
TGGTTATTGCCTAGAGTTGAAATCCACTCCACCCAACATCCCGCCAAGGCAAAGGCCTATGTCCGCAGAGCACTTGCTCTTATTGCAGCAGGAAGTAGTGGTGATGCTGCAAAAAGGAGCAATCGAGCTCGTGCCGGTGAGAGAGGAAGGCACAGGGGTGTATTCCCTGTACTTCCTTATTCCAAAGAAGGACGGATCTCTCAGACCCATTCTAGATCTACGCCCCCTCAACCTGTACATACTGTCAGAACATTTCCACATGCTTACACTGCAGCAGATTCTTCCCTTGCTAAACCAAGGGGACTTCTTAGCAACCTTAGATCTCAAGGATGCTTATTTCCACATTCCACTACACCCGTCCCACAGGAAATACCTCAGGTTCACTATTCAAGGCAAGCATTACCAGTTCAAGGTCTTACCCTTTGGAGTCACCACAGCCCCAAGGGTGTTTACCAAGTGTCTGGCGACAGTAGCAGCGCACCTCAGGAGGCAGAACATCCATGTCTACCCCTACCTCGACGACTGGCTCGTGCAAGCCAAGTCGGAACGACAGTGCGCCGCGGACATGTCGACTACAATTCACCTTCTTCACGATCTGGGTTTCTCGCTGAACTACCCAAAGTTGCATCTACAACCAGCACATGTCCGGCAGTTCCTAGGTGCGACGATCAACACCCTGACGGCCATGGCTCAGCCAAACCAGGTCAGGATAGACAGCATGCAGTCTCTGATCCAAAAGTTCAGACCACAACACTCGCTTCCGGCGAGAGTATTCATGCAGTTGATAGGCATGATGGCCTCCTGCATCTTCATAGTCCCTCACGCACGGTTACATATGCGCCCGCTCCAGGAGTGCTTAGCGAATCAGTGGACACAGGCTCATGGGCAATTGACAGACCTAGTGTTGGTTACCAGTCGGGCATACGACTCTCTGCATTTGTGGACTCCACACAACCTTTGCAAGGGCCGACTGTTCCAAGAGCCTGTGCCGCAGATTATCCTGACAACGGACGCATCTCTCCAGGGATGGGGAGCTCATCTGCTCACTTACACAGTGCAGGGACTATGGACGACGCAGCAGCAAAAGATGCACATCAACTATCTAGAACTGATGGCAATCTTCATGGCGATCAAGTCCTTCATTGTACGTCTGTGCAACAAGGTAGTGTTAGTCCGGACGGACAACATGACTGCGATGTACTACATTCAAAAGCAGGGAGGCACCCACTCGCCACAGCTGTCTCATCTGGCTCAGAGCATGTGGAAGTGGGCCATTCAGAGGAACATTTTCCTCATGGCAGAACACCTCCCAGGGAAGGACAACCAGATGGCGGATCTGCTCAGCAGGTACAGCCATCAAATGCACGAGTGGGAGATACACCCATCTGTCCTCCACCCGTACTTCCAGCAGTGGGGTCATCCGGAGATAGACCTGTTTGCCACAAAAGAAAACGCAAAATGCCAACACTTTGCCGCCAGGTTCCCTCACCCACAGTCGCAGGGGAATGCGATATGGATGAACTGGTCAGGCAAATTTGCGTACGCTTTTCCGCCAGCCCCTCTGATACCGCTGGTCGCAAGAAAGCTAAGGCAACACGCGATGACTCTCATCCTAGTTGCTCCAACGTGGGCGCGCCAGGCTTGGTACACCACGTTCCTCGAACTCTCAGTGGTGCCGCATCAAAGACTGCGCCTCACGCCCAGTCTTTTAACGCAGAACCATGGAGAAATTCAGCATCCAGATCCGCAACAGCTCAACCTGGCGATCTGGCTCCTGAAGTCCTAGAGTTTGGATACCTTAACCTACCTCCAGAATGCATGAACATCATCAAGGAGGCAAGGAAGCCAACTACCAGAGCATGCTATGCTGCGAAATGGAAGCGTTTTGTCATTTACTGTACAGCCAATGACATCAACCCGCTAGATGCATCTATCCCCAACATCATTTGCTATCTGTTGCATCTTTACAAGTGCAATCTAGCGTACACTTCCATTCGGATACATCTATCCGCCATAGCGGCTTATCTTCAAAACAGGCAGCATCTCTCTGTCTTCAGAGTGCCCGCCATTAAAGCCTTCCTTGAAGGTCTGAAACGAGTCATTCCCCCCAAGAACACCGCCAGCTCCGGTGTGGAACCTCAATGTCGTTCTCACCAGACTGATGGGACCGCCATTTGAGCCACTGCACTCGTGTGAACTCCAGTTCCTTACGTGGAAAGTAGCTTTCCTGGTAGCTATTACGTCTCTGAGGCGTGTCAGTGAGCTGCAAGCGCTCACAATCCAAGAGCCATTCATTCAAATTCATCCAAATAGGGTAGTGCTACGCACTAACCCCAAATTCCTTCCGAAGGTGGTGTCACAGTTTCATCTCAACCAAACTATTGACTTGCCAGCTTTCTTTCAAAACCCGCAGACGGTGGCAGAAAGAATGCTCCATACCTTAGATGTACGGAGGGCGTTGATGTACTACATAGACAGAACACAACCCTTTAGAAAGACAAAACAACTTTTTGTTGCCTTCGCACCACAACACAAAGGCAACCCTATTTCCAAAGCAGGGATAGCCAGATGGATTGTTAAGTGCATCCAGATATGTTATCAAAAGGCCAAGCGCACTTTAACAATACCCCCAAGGGCGCACTCCACACGCAAACTGGGGGCATCCATGGCTTTCCTAGGGAACATTCCTTTAGAGGATATTTGCAGAGCAGCCACGTGGGTTACACCACACACCTTTACAAAACACTACTGTGTTGATGTGCATTCCAAGCAGCAAGCTGCTGTAGGACAGGCTGTTCTCAAAACACTTTTTCAGGTTTCTGCAGCTGGCACGGGCAACCGCCGCTGATGGAGGGACTGCTATGTATTCTATGCTAAGATGTGAATTTAGCAGCCCACATGCCTCGAACTGAATATGCTACTTACCAGTATGCATCTGTTCTTGGCATGTAGGGCTGCTAACATTCATATCGCCCGCCCTCCTCCCCGGTGCCTGTCGCAGCTGCAGATATACTATTGTATTTATTCATTAGCATGGACATCCTTTACACTTTTCACTCCATCTCCTGCCACAATGGCGAAAAACAATCTGGGGATGGAGCCGATGCCCATGCCCACTGTAGTCCAGGGGAGGAGCCACCTATCTCAGGATACTTCGAAGACTCTTCCAGGACAACAATGTGCGAACATCCGGACCCAACACTAGGCGGCGATCTAATGCTAAGATATGAATGTTAGCAGCCCTACATGCCAAGAACAGATGCATACTGGTAAGTAGCATATTCATTTGTAATGTGAGGTGACGCTTGCAGCCTGTGCAACAGTGTTCTTTGGCAACCACGTATCTGTCTAATAATACTGTGCTTGGCAAGTTATTTTTTACACCAAAGTTAAGTTTTTCAGCTGCTCCTGTCTGAAGCATATACCAAGACCAGATACATTTATGGCACACCAGAACATTTCTAACTATGTATATATTCCTTTTCTTGCTGTAAGTCCCCCACTAATGAAAACTGGGATTTTCAGACTTCTGGAAAGAAACTTAGTAAATCTAGTTGTGAGGCCCTCACAACTAGTAGGACCACAGAAAATGTTTGTGTTTGCAGCTCACACTGTCTCTCTCAAGTTGTTCATAATTCCTATTCTGAAAACACTGACTCTACAAGAGAGCATGTGGTTGCAGTAGCCACACATCACCCGATGCAACCTTGGTATATGAGTTGCAAAATCAACATGATGTGTGAGCCGTGGAAGCAATCAGAATGATATATATATAAGGTCATGATGACTGGTTTCTTGGATGTGTGTTATGATTACACCAGAATTCCGTAATCAGCTTGCTACCAGTTTGTTTTATCCTGAGAAAGACGCCGTGCAAATCACTCTGAGGGTGTCAAAACGTTGACGTTTTGGTCCTAACCATTCATTCATGACTGGACCTATTACAATCTTGAATGTTTACTTGTCTGGATTTTAAGGAATATGTCCTAATGGTTTGGACTTATGTATATATTGTCTATGCACTGTGTTTGTAACAGTGATTCACTACTTCGCTTGCGCTGTCACTAGGAGCACCTCTCTGTTAAAACTGTCTGATGTCTTGCATTTATATTTGGACGTGACATACATTGTAGCTCCTTGTTGAAACACAAATAATCCTTTAGTGAATCCTAGTGGCACACTGTGTTCATATCATGTGTGGTTGTAGATACACATGCTGTGCATTCTCCTGCCTTCTAGTGTTAGGCTCAGACATTGCAAGTTGTTTTTCTTCAAAGAAGTCTTTGGAGTTATGAGGTCTTGGTGACTCCACCTCCAGGTGTTGTTGCACGTGGTCACCAACTCCTTTGTTCCATTTTCTCTGCCATCTGGTTTGGACGTGACGTGGTGAGCTCCCGGTTTTTATGTTTGTTGTTTCCTGTTATGGTCTTGAGTTTGCTGATTTCCACCCCAAGTACAATCTTCAAAGCATTACAATACGTCGACTCCAGCTGTATTTTTTCAGTTCAACAAGGGGCTCTTCGGAACATTATATGCTTCAGTCTCCATTCGCAGAATGAAGAACTGTTTGAGGTGATGGAACTGATGCCTTTTAGGAGATTTCCCCCAGTACTACTCTAAATATGCCTGGACAGTTCTGCTCACAGTCTGCAACTTGTGTCTGTCGCCGAATCACAAACAACGGTGCGATTGCCGCTCGGTGACCCACAGTTAAGAGACTTCATCAACGCAGAGATAGTCAATATGTACAAAGATGGCTCAGTAAACTTCAGAGACATCTTCGTGGAAGCCTATACTGGCTGCCAAAGAACAGGACGACGACATTGGTGAGTCACCGACTCCCGGCTAGACCGCCATCTTCACCTCCGCCTCCTACGCCACCATCACCACAATCTCCCATTCACTCCCCATGTAGGTTTCCACAGTCCTATTAAGACACCAGCAGTCTAAGCCCTTATTGACCAACTGAAGATATCGCTTCCCTGTACCAGGAAACATCCGGTTATCCTTGGTAGGATTACAACATTGATCCTCCCACAGACCCAGACTTGGAGCACATCTCAATTAGTGCTTATCCAGCCGATGACACACATGCATACCATAGTGTCATTCAGAGAGTTGCGACCTACCACAAGGTGAATTTGTACACTAACACGGAGGAAGAGTATTTTCTTCTTGAAGATCCTCTCTAAGACCAAGCGATCTTTCCAGTATCTCCCCATGCTCAAGCCGGTAAAATATTGCGTGGTTATGCCACGTATTGAGAAAAAATACAACCCATCTCCCTCTGACCTACTGTACATCAGGGTTCATGTCCCTCCAGATTCATTAATTGTCATCACTGCTAGGAAATGGGCAGCAGCCCAAGCCGCAGAGGTCGCACCACCTTGTGATAAGGAGAGTAAGCAAATTGATGGTGCAGGGTAACTGGTAGCGGTAGGTTTGGTAACACCCTGGTGCATCGCTAATTCAGTGGTCTCCTATCTAGATATGACAGGGCTCAGTTGGAGGAAATGGTATCTCTCTTGCAGCACCTTCCAGGCCAATATTGGAATAAGAGACAACAGCTAGTGAAGCAAGATAAAGCTATGTCAAATGCCAGCATTAGGTGTGTCTTGGATGCAGCTGATACTACTGTAAGGGGGAGTCAACACCTCCTCCATTTCACTGCACCATTCCTGGCTCGGAGTGTCGATTTTCAAACCTGAGGTGCAGAAGCACCTCATTAACCTGCCGTTCGATGGGGATCACCTCCTCAGACTGCATGTGGACTCAATGCTTAAAAAGATTTTAAAAATGGACAGCGAGACCACAATGACCATGGGCGCCTTGCAGACACCTTCTGGTAGAAAGTACTTTTGCAAACACCAATGCAGAGGAGGTTCCAAGAACAGCTCCCAAGAACCTTCTTGTTCATACCAGGGCCGCTAGTAGGGTTTTCAAAGCCGTGCAGGCAAGGTTTTTTCAAAGGGCTCCTTCAGGGTAACCACTTCAGAGGCTCTCCCATCAAGGTAGCCTCTGCTTCCAAAAGATTATTTTCCCAGCATTCCACCTGATCATACGCATGTCCGAGGAAGACTACAGGGATTTCTCCCCCATTGGGAAGATATCCCCACAGACAAATAGGTGCTCTCTCTTCTAGCGCACAGCTACTATCTAGAGATTATAGCAACCCCACCAAATGTTCCCCCATGCACCCACATCCTCAGACTTGAATATCTCAAACGTTTACAAGAAGAATTTCTAGCTCTTGTCTTCAAGGCAGCCATAAATCATGTACCCCAGCGACACTAGAGCAACACATTCTATTCCCTATACTTCCTAATCCCCAAGAATGATGGCTCCTTCTGACCTCTCCTCGGCCTCCGTCCTCCTCGGGTACATTCAGTCAGAAAACTTTCATATGGTAACACTACAGGATGCCATCCCACTACTGCGACAAGGCCATTTCATGTCCATTCTTGCCCGAAAGATGCCTATTTTTACATCCCAATTCATGTAGCTCATCACTGCTGCCTGCAATTCGGGGTAAGTTGTCAACACTATCAGTTCAAGGTTCTACCCTTTGAGGTCACCACAGCTGCAAGGGTTTTCACAAAATGGCTAGCAGTGGTAGCTGCTCACCCAAGATGAGCAATAATCTGCGTGCAAGCAGAAAAGATTGCCTGTTTCAGATTCTGGTGACAGTCTCCCTTTTTCACACACTGGGGTTCATAATAAATGTCTCAAAGTACAACAAATCCCATCTCCTGACACTATCTTAACTCCGGACACCAAGACTAGAGCTAGTTGCGATCTGTCTTGTGTTTCTACAGATGGCATTCTTTTCACATTGTGGAATACCCATGGCGCTTGATTTAAACTACATAATGATGACTGGTTATCTTTTATGAAAAAGTTCAGTATCATTTGTTGTTAGAAGACTTGGATGAGGGAAGAATTTTACAATGTTGATTAGTATGGTTTCTTCCAGTATGCAACCCCTTCTAATATAGGTAGAGCAAAAGGTGGTCTAGCAACATTTATATCTGTTAACCTCACAGTGATTTGTGTGGAAAAGGTGTGGTCTTCCTTTTTTTGGGGCATTATCCACTGTACTTTGGAGTCCACTTTTGACATTTTGCTGATAAATTATTACTATTATATTTTTGAATTATAATGCGGGAGGGACCTTTTGGTGAGATCGAAAACTTTTTAGAATGCTTCTTTAAGTCCAGCCCGCGAACAGTCTATTTGATCTGGGCAGGAGGATTCAGTTGTAACAGCCTGAAAGTTTAGCGGTCAGGCTGTATGTGACTTTACAGTCCAGGTTCTCTCCATCATGTCGCCTGAGAACCAATACTTGTTTATTACCATAAACTTTAAACAGACTATCTCAGAATGGCCACCCCATTACAGTAACCAGCTAATTGGACTATGGGCATAAGAAATATCAAAAAGGGACCTGAAGAGCTGTTACGTTATTTGTATTTGTAAAGTGCATCATCACAGCAAGGGTATCTTGTATATGAGCATGTGTGTTTCCGCCCAGGCCTGCCTGTGGTGTTTGATAAATTGAAAAGCTGGGCCTTCAACTTCTTGCAGAATCCAAGAAGAGAGTAGAAGGCTCTGATGTGGAGTGGAAGTCCATTCCATGCTATAAGGGCAATGTAGAGAACGGCCGTCGTCTTGATCTGGTTCTGTGTATGCGTGAAATGTGTGTGAATAGAAGTCCTGCGGGGCATTGGTGTCTTGGTGATTGGTGGAATGAGCTATGACTTTTGAGGTAGGTGGGTCCTAAGTTGTAGTTCCTTGAATGTATGTGTGTGTGTGTGTGAGGCGTTTTAAATAATCATGTATGTGTATCAGGAGCGTGTGGAGCTCCCTGAGGTGTGGTGTGATGTGAGTTCTGTGTGGGAGTCTGAGAATGAGTCTGGCTGCCAAGTTCTGAGTGGTTTGTAGTCTTCTAGCGAGTGCTTGGTGATGGTGGTGTAGAAGGCGTTTCTGTAGTCCAACTTGCTGGTGACTAGAGCATGAAAATCTTTCTTGTGTTGCTTGGGAGCCAATTGAAGTTCTTACTCCGCACCTTCAGGGCATGAAAACAGGATGCAGTGATCTCCAGTTTGCTGTGAGTAATATTTTGAGGTTCCTGGCATGGGCGCTGAGTGGGGGAATGGGTCAGAGTTTGGCTGCCAGTTTGAGTCCCATGGTGAGGTGTTCTTGCCGAAAATCTGTCTTGTCAGTGTTGCGCTTGCGACAGTTGACTTTCATCCAGTTAGTGACTAAGGTCATTCAGGCGAAGAACTTGTTTCTTTTGTTGGGGTGTTTTCCTTGAGGGAGAGTATGAATTATGTGTTGTCTGCATAGGAGAGGATGTTGATGTTTGTGCACATGGTGGTGGCCATAGGGATCATGTATGCGTTGAAGAGGGTGGGGATGAGTGATGAACCTTGAGACACTCCACAGATTAATTTGCTGGCTTCCGAGGAGTACGGTGAAAGGCTGACATCTTTTGTTCTGTCCATTAATTTAAAGCAGATCTAGCGGAGAGATGGTCCTTCAATGTCAGTTTCATGCAGGCACCTGGTGAGAATGGGGTTTAAGACCATGTCAAATGTTGTAGAGCGGTCCTGGAGAATGAGGGTTCCATGTCTCCTCTGTCAAGGATCATACAGATGTCATCTGTGGTGGCTAGAAGTGCTGTTTCTGTGCTGTGTTTGGGCCTGAATCCAGACTTAGTGATGTCGAGGAGCAGATGGTTGCTGAGGTGGACGGTGAGGCATCTGCTGATTAGTTTCTCGAAGACCTTTGCCGGGTCTGGTAGAAGGGAGATTCTTGTGTACTTAAAGCGTGGCTGGTTCAGCTGATGGTTTATTGAGCAGGGGCATGATGGTGGCATGTTTTTAAGTATCAATCAATGTGGCTACTTTAATGGAGTCATTAAGGATGGGTGTTAGTGCTCCGCTGATCAGAAAGGGTCCTTTGGTGATGGCGTGGTGGGGGCAAGGGCCATCGGAGTGGATGGTCTTCGTGGTAGCTGTGATTTAGATGGTGATGACAGCGGGCCACAAGGTCAGGATTCATTCTTTGGCCGTTATGGACGGTTGAGTTGCGAGGGTGATTGGGTCCACTTGAGGATCAAAGATGCTGTATATTGAGGTGAATCTGTGACAGAAGAATTCTGCGAGCTTGTTACAAAGATCTTGTGAGGGAATGATGTTGCTGGAGGCGCCAGGTGGCGTTGTGAAATCTTTGATGGTGAAGATTTCCTTGCTGCTGTTAGTGCCGGAATCGGTGGGATTTGCAAGAAGTGTGCGCTTGGTTACCGTATCTGCTGGCTGTAGCTTCTTAGGACTGATTTGAAGATGTCTTTATCAGTGGTGTCTTGACTTGTTCTACATATACACTCCAGTTGCTTGCAATGGCATTTCGTCAGCCTGAGTTATTCTTGGTCTCTTGCCATTGGGTTGTGCTTGAAAGGAGCCAAGATGTTTGTGCATGCAGTGATCCAGCTGTTAAGGTTCTTGATGGCTTTTGGCATGTTCGTGGTGTGCTCGAGCCGATGCGCAGAGAGGGTGGAAGCCCCTCCCCCTTCTGTGATTCTTTTCTATCTACAGCATGTATTTTCAGTGGAGGTACAGGATGGATATGCTGAAACCTGCGAGGGCGGGTCCAGGGCATAGTTGCTGGCTTGTCAAATCCGATGTTGCTGATTAAGGAGACAATCTGTTCCAATAGGTGTCTGGTGGTGTGGATGGGTTCGGTAAACTGCTGGATGAGGCCAAAGTTTGCAAGGTTTTCTGGAAGGGCCATACAGTTTGGGTCGGGGAGGACTTGAGGACGAAGGTGCTGGCAATGATGAGGGGTGCAACAAAGTGTGTGAGGTTGCTGGCGAAATTGGTGCAGAATTCTGGTGTTCTCTGCCCAGGGAGAAGTTGGCTGTGATGCATATCCTGAGCATAAGGTGTCGTGTCCATTTGTAGCTGGTGGTGGTGTCCCTGTAGGTGTTGCAGCTGATGGTATCTTTGAATATGATGGCGAATCCACCTCTGGTCTCATGCTGACTGTCTTGCCTGGCAATCTTTTTTTTTTTTTTTTTTTTTAGATTAATGAGAACAAAAGCGGCCAACAAGTTACATGCTTGAGTCTGTCACGACACCAATAATACAATGACAATACGGTAAATTCCTTACATATATAGCTGTAGAGAGAAAGTGTTCAATCTATATTTTCCGAGCCAGTCTGTCGGGCCTGCGGAGGCTCGCAGATGTTACCTCTGAAGTCATTCCAGTAGGACCATACCTCCCCCCATTTCCGAGGGCACCCTCGTGTTGCATACACAGTCTTTTCTTGCAACATGCACCAGTCGATGTCGTTTTGCCAGTCTACCAGTTTTGGTGGGGTAGGGGCGCCCCATAGTCTAGCGATGTTCCTCTCCGCCACCATTTGTCCAAGTGTCACCCAGATTTTCCCTCTTGGAGGCAGGTCCGTGGGCTCCCAGACGTTCAGGAGACACCTCTTAGCCTCTGGGCGAATGTCTACTCCCCACACTTCTTGCATACACTGCACCACCCGTCTCCAGTATTTTCGCACCTTTGGGCAATCCCACAGTATATGGAAAAAAGTGCCCGGCTCACCACAACCCCTCCTGCAGAGCCCTTCTCCACCCCTACCCATCATTTGTGTTCTTGTGCATGAGATGTACACTCTGTGCAATATTTTCAATTGGATTAGCTGCAGTCTAGCCGAGATCGCCACCTCCCTAGGGGAGGCCAGAGCATAAAGCCATTCTTCTTCATCAATCTCTAGCCCATCAGCGACCCATTTTTCCTTAAGGGGAAGGAGAGTGTCAGGGGGATTATTAATTAACTTTTTGTACGTGAGAGAGATGGCGTGTTCTGGCATGAGTCCATCCAGTAGTCTATCTTCAAGTGGGGAGGTCTGAGGTAGTGTCGTTCCCGGTGGAATGTGTACCTGCAGGGAGTGTTGTACTTGCATGTATCTGAAGTATTCAGTTTGTGCTAGTTCGTGTGTGTCTTGCAAGTGGGCAAAAGAGTGGATTCCTTTTGGGCCCCATATGTCTCTGATTTGTGAAATTCCTATAAGGTCCCATTTATGGAACCCTTGGTGCTCCCCAAGTTGCCTAGTTTTTCGGACACCCATAGTGGAGTAGCCAAGGTAAGGACATCCGACCACCCGATTTTCCGCTGAGCTATGTGCCATATTTGGACTGAATGTTTTGTCGGTCCCGTGAGGCGGTATTTACCGGGTCTGGAGTAGAGTGCAGTTTCATAGTTCCCCCCCAGGAAGTAGCCACCTGTCCATCCCATACCCGGGGTCATTACCGTCACTGTGTCCCCCCTGGTTAATCGCAGAGAGATGGTCAGCCCAGTAATATTTGCGGATGTCGGGAAGGGCTATCCCACCGTCGTACCATCCCAGTGTGAGTTTACGCAACGCGATTCTAGGCGCCCCAGCCCAGAGGAGAGCCCGCTGTGCCGCTTCAATCGCTACAAAATATGAGTTAGGTACCAGGTCTGGGTAATTTTGCAAGGCATAAAGAAATCTTGGCAGTGCCATCATTTTAAAAGAGGGCCGCGCGGCCCAGCAATGATAATGGAAGTTGCTGCCAGGATTTGGTATCCCGTTGGAGCCGTCTCAAAGGTGGCAGTAGGTTTCTTTCGTACATCGTAGTCTTGTCTGTGGAGACAAAGACTCCAAGATATTTAAAACCATCCTCCGCCACTGTAATAGGGCACGTGTTGGGGAGCCTCGGAGGGTCGCCGTGGAGTACATAAAGGTGTGATTTGCTCCAGTTGATACGAAATCCAGAGTTTCGTCCGAAACTCGTGAGAATGTCAAGTGCCGCTATGATAGACCTGCGTGGCTTGGAGAGGTACAAAAGGATATTGTCAGCGAATAGGGAGATCTTGTCCTTCCGCCAATGCTATCCCTCTAAGGTAGACGTCCTGCCTTATCCAGGCGGCAAGTGGTTCAAGGGAAAGCGCAAAGAGGAGGGGAGAGAGAGGGCAGCCTTGTTTAGTCCCTCTCTCCAGGATGACGATCTCAGAGACCTTATTGTTTACCAACACCTGAGCTAGCGGTTCCGTATATAGGAGACGGACCCATGCTATAAAATTGGGGCCGAAGCCCAGTTTACGAAGTACCGCCATCATGTAGGGCCATTCTATGGTGTCAAATGCCATAGTGGCATCAAGCGAGACCACTACCGCATCTTCTTGTAACCTGTGGTATTGCCCAAGTACCCCATTGAGGCGTCGAATGTTAAGTGCCGTGTTGCGATGGGGCATGAACCCTGATTGGTCTGGGTGTACCAGGGTGGGCAGGACTGATTGAAGCCGATTTGCAAGCGTTTTGGCTAAGATTTTCGGCTCTGCGTTAAGCAGCGAGATAGGTCGATATGAGGAGCAGGACTCTTTAGGTTTCCCTTCCTTGGGTATGGCCACTATGGTTGCTAGTCTTTGGTCTCGTGGCAACCGTCCCGCCTCCTTGCTTTCTTCAAACATGTGGATACTTAGGGCGTCCGGTTTGAGCTTGTACAGCTCTATAGGGAGGCCGTTGGGTCCAAGGGCCTTGCCAGGGCGAAGGTCTGCTATCGCACGTTTGAGTTCAGTGACGTCGAGTGGAGCCTCAAGGGCGTCCCGGTCGACGTCCGATAAGCCAGGCATTCGGATGACCGTCAATAGGGCCACCGAGTCCTCCTCTGGGCGGTCCGACTCCCGGCTGTAGACCTGTTTGTAGTGGCGCACAAATTCAGCCACTATCTCCCGGGGTTCCGTGACTACAGTCCCTGAAGCCGTGTGTATTTCCAGCACCACTTTATTGGCCTGTTGCTTTTTATCAAGCCATGCTATAAGTTTCCCAGCTTTGTCGCCCTGGTCGTATAGCATACCCATCTTGTGTCGAGCTATTGTTTGGGCTGCCTGAGTAACTAGTTCCCTGTATTCTGTCTTTTTGAGCTGCAGTCGATGTTGCACGTCTGTGTCCCCACTTTCACGGGCGTCCCTCTCCAGCACCGCAAGGTCTGCTCCACGGAAGCAATCTGTTTAACTTTATCCTTTCGCTTGCCTGCGATGGCCGATAGCGCCTCTCCCCTAAGCACGGCCTTAAAGGCCTCCCAAAGGGTTACCGGGGAGTCCACCGATCCAACGTTATTGTCGAAGTATTGGGTTATTGACCTGGACAGCGTTTGCCTAATCTCCTCGTTCTTCAAATGCCAGGGGTTTATTGGCGCGACGCAGCCCTCCCGTTTAGTCCCGAACGTTATGTGTGTAAAGACCGGTGAGTCGTCAGATATGCCACGGGTGAGGTGTGTTGCTTCTTGTACAGTTGTCGTGCTGTAGTAAAGTAAGAATGTAATCCAGGCGGGAGAATGAATAGTGCGGCCCGGAGAAGAAGGTGAAAGCCGCTCAGTAGGGTGCAGCAGACGCCAGACGTCTGTGAGCCCAAAGGCCTCCAAGAAATCGGCCAGCCATTTCTGTCCTTGCGGTATGTCTCTGGGAGGATGTCTGTCAAGGGTCCCTGACACTACAGCGTTAAAATCACCCCCCATAACCAATTGACCGTCGGGGAAGGAGAGTAGTAGTTTGCCCAGATCTATGTATGCTTGAGTTTGGAGGCCAGGTGTGATACACACAGAAAGCAGATTCAGTCTGCAACCCTCCCATCTCCCAGACAATGCTGCAAAGCGGCCCTGTGGGTCTGACTCTGTGCGGTCTATGTGGAGGGGCAGGGAGCGACGCAGCAAAACCCCTACGCCTCTGGAGCCAGATGTGAAGCCGGAGTGAGTCACTAGAGTGTAACCCCATCTATTGAGTACTTGGCAAGTGTTCCCCAGAAGATGTGTCTCTTGCAGCATAACTGCGTCCGGTTGGTAACGTTTAAGCCTATCTCCTAGCCCGTTAACATTCCAGCTCAGAACTTTGAGACTTTTTCCCCATCTCCTAGCCATAACCGTTACTGTGTGAGCTGACCTGTGCCTGTATCTTGGTGACCTTATCGACTCTGTTCATCGTAACAACACGTGGCCGTACAACCTTCCCAACTCCCCTACCCTCCCAGCATTCAAATTCAGTACAAACAGTGATCATTACATCAGGCATGATACCCTCCCCTTCCTGCCCCCCAACTTCGTGTGGATTACCCTCCCTCCCCTGTGAACCAGACCCCCCCCCCACCCTGCTCCCTGCTCTGTGGGTTCCAAACTACCCACCGTCCCAATTAGCAGAGCGCCTGTTGGACAAGCAGCGTGAAGTCTGGGAAGAATCGGACGGTAGCCCCTTCGTACTGCAGGTCTCCATGTTGTCTAGCTACCTGGAGGATTGCATCGCGGTCCCTATAGTTCGGCACTTTTGCAATGATTGTCTCGGTGGAGCCCCTGGTTTGGGTTTCGGGACCGGAGCGCGGTGCGCCCTTTCGATGGTGAAAATCTTGGAGAGTCTCTTCGGCTTCAGATGGCGGAGGATTAGGTCTTCCAGAAATAGCTCCATACTCTGCCCCTCCGTTCCTTCCGGTACACCTACCACGCGGATGTTGCTCCTTCGGGCCCTCCCTTCCTGGTCCTCGAGCCTCAGGGCCATCTGCCGATGTTGGTGGACGAGCTTGTTAACCCTGCTCTCCATTAGTTTTTCCGAGGCCTGTAGATCCTTGATGTCGACTTCGTTGGTCTTGGATCTCTCTGTGGTCTTGCCAAGGTCTGTGCGTAACAAATTTACCTCGATAGATATCTTATCCATTTTTGTCTCGAGGTTGGTGCCCAGGGTCTGGATTGCGGTCATTATGGAGGTCAGGAAGGGTTCCGCCTGGTCCTTGTTGTCCTTCACCGCCCCACCGGATTCCGGCTGCGTAATTGGCCCCGCATATTGATCCAGTTTGTTGGTTTGGGTCGTCGCTCCCCCTTTGGGCCGCATGGCGAAGTAAGGCGCTCCTCAAGCAGGTGTTCGTGCCGCCGGCGTGGGAAGTATCAGCCTCCGGTCCCGCGTTGTCGCAATTTCTCAAGTACGGCCGCGTGGCAGAGAAGGGTGTCCAGCCGATGTCGCCACGTGTCTCTCGCGGGACATCACCCTAGGCCGAGCCTGCCTCCGGTTGTCCCGTGGCGCCCCCGTAAATGCTCCCAGCAGTAAAGCCGCCCAGTGCTTCAGTATACCCAGGCTACTAATGTCCTTTCAGATGAAGCAGGCTCGCGTGCAGAGCCCTCGTTCTCCACAGGTGCCGGCCTCCTCTACCATTATGGCGCCATTGGACCTCCTTGCGTCTTGTGTACCGCTATTGCCAGGGTGCCGTGTGCCCAGTCGAGTGCTTCACAGTGTATTGCGACGACATTCACGCCTCCAACCCCACACGTGTAGCACAGTAGCGCAGGGCTGGATTTCACCTTATGTCTTTAGGGTGTCCGCACGGCACGGCAGTAATTCAGTGTCCCACCATGCGGGAAAAGCGCCGGACTGTGGCCTGCCGCCGGCACGTCAGGCTCCCCAACAGGCGCCCGCATCAGTTTTCTTCACGCCGCCGGCTCCAGCAGGTTCTGAGCTGGGATGGGGCAGTGAGCTAAATAACGGTGATGGATCAAGCCCTGATCTTTGGACTGGGTAAGAGTGGTCTGCTTAATTCAGACACTCTGTTCATCACCACCCCCTTTTCTGAATCATAGCCGGCTCCAGCAAGGGCCGCGGCTTCATCGCGGCACTCCCGATGCGGCCACGCCCACCGTAGACGCCGCCGCACCAAGGCCTAACTTTCGATGTAGGCCGCAGTCCGGGGCCTCGATTTTAGTCACTGCCGGCACTCGGGCTCCAGACCTAAACTCCAGGTCAGCCGCCGCAACTCCGGTCGCGGCGTTTCACTCCCTGTGGGCCCCGGGGCTCCGCTCGAAGTGCGATGATGCAGCACCTCACCTGAGGGAGCTGGGGCGTCGATGGTAGTGCGCTCCAGCAAGGATTAACTGTCGGATTTGATGGGGACAACGACGGTCCCGGCGGAGCTCGGTCTCTAGGCGGCCATTTTTGTCGGCGCCTGGTCACGCCCCCCTTGCCTGGCAATCTTGTAGCTGGTGGAGATGACTGTAGCAATGTCTTGTGCAGAGGATGGGTTTAACCATGTTTCTGTGAGGAAGAGCAAGTCTGGTGCATGACCACGCGTTAGCTCCCATATCTCAGTGGCGTGTTTGGTGAGAAAGCCTGTGTTGAGGAGCATGCATGAGTGTGGCGTGGTGTTTGGATGGTTTTTGGTCTGTGTGAGTGGGTGTCTGGTTTGTGTGAATGTATGGGGTGCCGTTGGCGCAAGAGTGGTGGGGCTAGTGTGTGGGAGAGTGCATGAAAACTTGCAGGAGGCACATGTGAACTCTGCTTCTGTGTTGTGTGGTGCAATGCAACAGCAGTCCGACAAGCATGGGCCAGAGTTGAGAGCACAGAGCAGGGTAGCAGTGGGAACCAAGGTTCCTGGTGCTGGGTGCAGTTCAGGCAGGTAAGGGCACAGACTGATTTGCCCTTTGTGCTCCCATGTTGCAGGTGCCATTAAGTAGGTCCTGGGAGGAGCGCAGTGTGCCGAGGGTGGGAGACAAGTGATGTCACTTCCTGTGTAGATGAATGTTGGGAAATCCATTTGTCTTTTACTATGCTGATAGATGATGGGAGATCCTGTGATGCCACACCCTGTGCTGATGGGTGATGGGAAAAGCTGCTCAAAGTAGACAGTTTACTGAAAGCCGTAAACTGCGTGCCTGTCCCTCACGCTTTATCAGTTGAACTGCTAAGGGGTGCATCCCCAAACCCCTTAACTATACCTTAGGGGTGTTCAACTCGGAACACTTCCCACACAGGATCAAAATATAGACAACACACTTCCAACCGTGCACGCTACAGTGTAGTGTGCTACCCTAATATGCAAGCGCTTATGCTCCCCATATAACGATAGTAAGCACTATTTCAATGTTGCAGTACAATACAATGTTTGTGCTATACACTAGAGAAGATTAAGTCGGGCTCTGACATGATATAGCAACATAGTTGTGTGCTGTAGGACAGTAGGGCAAATGTGCGTTTTGTACAATACAGCAGAACAGTTGTACCTCTAATATGGCGAGGCTTCTCAATAGTGACTGTCATAATACAATAGCTGTTATTTTTGGGAATTTTGCATGACTTAAATAATTATTTTCACCAATGACTGACCTTTTCTCTTCAATTTCAGCCTTTAGTGGATGAAACCTCTAATGGTCTTCTAACCGGAGGAGGGCCCACAGAATCTGCGCTTACATCTGATAATGTTGATGATGCCAAAGGAACGGTGTCTTCCGCTGACTGTGGACTGCCTTCCGAAGAACTGCCGGACAGTACCCCATGCACAAATCAAAAACATTCCTACACCCTCAAAGATGATCATTATCCTCCAACTGCCACATCGCGCAGCTCAACGTGGCCTTCTGGGAAGACTGTTGATCAGTCCGACAAGGTTTTTACAACTAATGGACAACACAGGAGCTGGCCAAGGAGTGCAAGGAGAGGGTTCAGAGGCCAATCCCGCTTTAGCAGGCCCCCACCCAGTGCAATGCAAGAGGCAAGAATGGATGGATACAGCTACGTTCGAGGCCCACCAGTACCCAGAGAATTCATACCAAATATTGACAAAAGAGGTCATGCTAATAGAGGTGGACATGGCAGAGCCCATTCATACTACGAAAGAAGAGGCAGCCCAGGGCGTGACCCAGAAACACAGAATGGAGATACTTGCAGTCCTTCTGCAGACAAAACAGCAGAGCCACAAAGGGTGACCGAGATAGAAAATGCTACCCTTCCTACTAATGAGTATCCGGCGAGGCGGCCTAGGGGAGGCCAGAATTACCGCCGAACTCGGGGAGATGGGAGGTGGGAGAGGCCAAGATTCAGGGGGCCGGCCTTTCGTCCCCAAGGACAACATCTGCGAGGAAAGCAGGAATCCCCCACAGATCTGGAGTGCAAAGACCCTTCCTAGCAGCATGCACACTTACTTCACTGGCCCATATATTTTTGTGCAAAATAAAAAAAATATGTTTACAAGCCTATCTCATTGCTCTATGTGACTGTTGTGAGACAATATAGATTGATTGATCTGGTCCTTAAGCGGCCCCGCAGTTGTATGTTGGATTCCCTCTTTTGAATGCGTTATTTTAGCTTTGTTTTTAGTTCCGAGGTTTAGCTGTTTAGCCATATTAGAAATTATAATGCATCTAAAGTTCTCTATGATGGGACCAAAGCATGATCATGGACTAGCTCTGCCTGTGACTGCCTGACATAATTTGTTATGCACCTATATCCACCTGAGGCGTCTTGGCACTGGATTCAAAATTGCATGGCTAAAAAGTCCTTCATCGTTTCCCTCAAGATCTCATGTGAATGTCTTATGTCTTGGAGCAGAGGATTCCATATTCTTGGAGCCTGTAACCTGAGAAAAAGCAACCCCTATTGACGATCATATGGAAAATAGTAACAACTTGGTGCTATATAAATTTCATACTGGTCCATGATGAGTGATTTTGTCAGCAAGATGTTGTGGATCAAGCTAGTGCAGGCATTCGAAATTAAGGAAATACATTTTAACCTGACAGTCACTACTGACCAGCCTATGCAGTGCTCCCTGGAAGGGTGAAACATGATCTCTTGTATGCAGACAGGCGTTGTTTCTAAACCTCCCACTCTTAACCTTCAGAGGTCAGTCAGAGATTGTTAGGAAGACCGGCATTCAAGGCATCGCAGAAACCTAGTCTGGAGTTTATAGTTGCAGCTCTATTGTGTCTCCAATAGGTTTGGAGAGGAGAGAGCATTGGTTTCAACTGTTGAAGTTGGTAAAAAGAAAATGATGAGTGATCAATCCTATGGTTTAAAGGAAGCATCAGAATCAAACTCTATGCCAAGATTTTTAACCTGTGCACCTGAATCAAACCACCGCCATTAACAGTAGAAGAGTGTAAAAGATCAAAGGGTAAACTTACTCTATCACCAAAAAGTAGTGCCACGGTTTAAGCTGCTGGCAAGTTAAGTGACATGCATATAGATATAGTAGTCGTCGAGTGCCTGTTTTAGGTCCTTCATCAACCTCAAATAAGTATGGTAGCTATAGACCGCATATGATTGACTGTGTTACTGATTGGGAAAACAAGTTAAGCTCCATTTTGGACATTACAAAATTACTGTCAAAGTGGCAATGGATGGGAATACAGTGCATCATATTCTGTCTATAGCTACCGTACTTATTTGTGGTTGATGTTGATCTTAGGAGGACGCAAAGTACCTTGACCACCTCCTCTCCACATGTGTGTTAATAAATGTTTTCGTTGTATACCTTTCTTAATGCCATTAGAGTGCCCGAGATCTATCTTACCATAATCGGCATACAATTGAACTGATATTTGGTGTCGTTAAAAAGGTAAAACTGCGCTGTAGGGGAACACAAAAATACTGAAATGTAGCAACGGAGCGGTAAGGGCATAACTTAGCTGTCATCTTAAAGCGAGAAAGGGCTGAAACCATCAAATTGTTGCCCCATGGGCCTTTTACCACTGAACAACCATATGTAGAATAATAGATCGGTCCGTGACAATACCTGTAGGGAGATCCAGCATTGCCAATGAGGATGTTACTTTGCCATCTGTGAACTTCAAAGATTCATCCCAAAAACCTAGTGAAGTAGATCCTGCTAAGCTGGAATATGTGTCCTCAAAACGTTGGAGTTCTTTAGTTCTTTCATATCCATTTTATAAAATATTTTGGCAATACTGGAAAGGGGGTTATTGAATGAAAACTTGCAGGATCCTTGGGGAATTCTTTTTAAAGGGGATGTAACAATTATATCCTCTAGATCAGTGGTTCTTAACCTTGTGCCTTCTGTAGACCCCCACTTAATCATTATTGGAATCCTGGGACCACTATTGTATCATTATGAGAATGAAGGGGCCCTCACTGAGTCATTATTGGAATCCAAGGTCCCAGGCCTAAACAATTAAAATTGAAGCAGCCATCAAATTAATTTATAAATGATTAAATATTTTTAGTTTACAAACTAATATTAAAAAAGCAATATTTATGAGTAGCTTGGGACTGTTCTCAATTCAATTGACCTTTCTGTAGCCTCTATACCTGGTTGGGTATAGTTGTCCCCCTGGGCACTGATTTGTGCTGTGTTCCAGCTATATGTTTCATAAACTTTCCAATTTTAGCTGGTTAAACCAAGATACTTTGTTTCAAAATAAATCGATTGTTCCATTATTTCTTTTATTTTCCTTAAATTCCAATGCATTTCGGCAGAGCTTGCTGCCTTCGTCAGGGAAATAATTAATTTATGAACAATCAAAGAAAACACAATCTAAGAATACATTCAAAACAATCGCTTCGTTTAAACTATCAATCAGATTAACAATTTATTTATCAAATGCTGTTGTTGTTGTTTGACTTCGTTCCATAATACATAAAAACTTTACTGTTCGATGCCTCTTTAAACCTGACTTCAGGTCGCTTTCCGTTATCGGGTGGGGCTCAATTTAATCTCAAGGCGGTGGTTAGTTACCGCGCTTTCCGTTAAACTAACATTTTGCTCAAGCTTTAACCTTTCGCTTATTCGCGCTAACTGCTTTTCAAAAGGTTTCCCTTTAACTGTAAACTAAATCTTTGTTACGCACTTACAAATCAACCGATATTCTTTCGGTCGCTCACCTCGGCGTTTTGGTGCCGCTCCTCAATTTCGCATTCTGATTCTGCTTGCTTCCGGTATTTCGGGATATGCGCACTGCTTGGCCTATAACCTGCCGCTTTTTTTCTAGCTTTATTGCTATCATTATGCCTGACGCTCGCTACTACATGAATTAAATATCACGGTGTATGTTTTGGTACAATTAAAGATACGCTGTTTACATGGATAGTGAATTATGGACATGACTTATTTACAGATAACACAGAAATTCTGTCCGTTCATTTAATCCGCCTGGCTTCAGGCTTCCCAGGTTATAAATCCAATAGTTTTCTTGCTTCAATAACCTCGTTTTATTTGTGGTTCCTTCTGTTTTAGATAATGTTTCTAAAACGCACACTCTCAGTTGACTCACATTGTGTTGCATTTTGGTAAAATGTTCAGCTATGGAAGTTTTCTCCGATTTTAATCTTATCGTGCTTTTGTGTTCGTTTATTCGCACTTTTAATTTCCGTTCAGTGTGTCCAACATAGACATCGCCACATGGGCATTTGATCATGTAGATTAGGTTACTTGTGTCACATGTAGCATTAACTTTCAACTGTATGGGGTACCCCTTCTGCGGATGTGTTATAGTGGTGCCTCCCATGATGTTGTTACACGTGTTACAGTTATGGCAGGGTGTTGTTCCTCGGAAATGCATTTTGGTGGTTACTTCTTCTGTTGTTTTTAAGAGCTCTGCTATGTTCTTTGCACAGGTGTGTGCAAAAATTGGTTCCTGAGAGAAGATACCGTTAAAATCTGATTCCATTTTTAGCATTGGCCAGTGCTTTATGATTATCCGTTTGAACGGTGTGCTGACCGTAGAAAATTTGCTGACGCATGTGATGCGGTTGCTTGGTTTGGTTACTTTCCGTTTCAAAAGTTCTTGTCTGGTTTTTTGTTGGGCTCTAGTTAGGGCTTGTTGTGTGATATCTGGGGGATATCCCCGGTCTTGAAATCTTTGAATCATGTTATTCATTTGTTCTCTACATTGTGCGGCCTCTGAAACCACTCTTTTCACCCGTAGCATCTGGGAATATGGCAGATGTTTTTTAAGAGACGGAGGGTGATGACTTTTGAATTGTAATAGGTTGTTCCTATCTGTGTCTTTTCGATAGAGATTCGTGGAGAAGACTGTGGTTTGTTTTGTGATCTCTAAGTCTAAGTACTGGATTTGTCGTTCATTGATATTCCACGTGAAACCTATTTGGTCTAGTTTTGTGTCCAAAATTCCTAACTGTTGTTCCAACAAAGCTTTGGGTCCTTTCCATATTGTGAAAATATCGTCGATGAACCGTACATACATGACGGTGTTGCTTATCCAAATGGGATCTTGATATATGTGTCTTCCTCAAATGATGCCATAAATAAATTAGCATATGCCGGCGCGGCACAATTTCCCATTGACGTTCCACTTTGTTGTAGATACCACTTTTTGTCCTGTTCAAAATAGCTGTTTACCAATGTGAATTGCATCAATTCTAATAGGAATACTTGTTGTTCTTGTGTGTAATCGCTATCTAAAAGAGCCCTTTCGATAGCTTCTAGGCCTTGTTGGTGCGGTATTGAAGTATAAAGAGCTTTTACGTCGATCGTTGTCATGATCATGTTGTCTTCTGGTTCAATGGTTGACAGTTTAAGCAAGAAGTCTGTGGTATCTTTCAAATATGATCTGGTTCGTAATACTAATGGTTGAAGGTATCTGTCCAGATATTTCCCTACTGGCTCGTGGATGCTTTGTTTGGTGGACACTATCGGTCTACACTGTGGTCTTTGGAGATCCTTATGTACTTTTGGTACTAGGTAAATGCTTGGTGTTCTGTAATTTTCTTGGATAAGGTATTTGAGAGTTTTCTCGGTGATGGTTCCTTGCTCGTGTGCTTTGTGCACTATGGTAGACAATATCTTTTTGATTTCCGGTAATGGATTGGTATCGATTTCCATATATAGGTTGGTGTCTCCAAGATGTTCTCTCATGGTTTCCTGATAGTAGGTTTTGTTAAGTATCACTAAGGCTCCTCCCTTATCTGCCTTTTGGCACACGATGTTCTGGTTTGCTGCTATAGATCTTAAAATTCCAAATTCTTTTTTTGTCATATTTCTTTTGTGTTGTTTTTGTTGAGTGTTCAATTGGCGTAATTCTTTACTGCATAATTGTTCATAGAGATCGATTGTTTTGTGGCTAATAGGTGGCATGTATGTACTTCGAGTTTTGAGACCCATGAGTTCTTGGGGTTCATCTGTAGGTTGTTTATTTACTACATTTTCGAAAAAGTGTCTTAAACGCAATTTTCTTGTGAGTTTAAATAAACTCACTTCTAGCTCCAAGGTGTTGGTATGAGCCGTTGGGACGAATGATAATCCTTTTTGTAATGTGGCTATTTGTATGTCACTGAATGTGTAATCCGAGATATTCAACACTAAGTTTTGTTGGTCTGTTGTAATTTCTTCTTCTCCTTTTTGGTTAGTGCGGACCGTGTTTGAGGTTGATTTACTCCTGTTTCTTTTTCCACGTCCCCTCCGGAGTCTTCTGTTTCTATCCGGCCTTCCTCTAAAAAAGGTGCCGCTGTTGATGTGGTTGCTTGTTCTCTCGGTTGTTGTGCCCTTTGGGGTCTGCTCTTAGTTTGGGTCGTTCTTTCACTATCTGTGGAGGAAGTATCTGTGTGTGACGTGTATCCCTTGGTTTGTCTTTTTCTAGCATAGACTTCTGCCCATGTATAGACTTCTTGCAACTTGTAATCCAGGGTGTCCCGTTTGTATTTACGAAGTTTGCGCTCATTAACCTCTTGAGTATGTTTAATTAATTGCGTATTTATGTCCTCTATTATCGTGGTCAATTCTTCTGGGGAAATTAGTTTGCTTATTTCTACTTTGGTTTGTTCAATGTCTTGTTTGAGTTCTTCCAATATTTGTGCTAGATCCTCTATGATTAATAGGATGAGATCCAAACTGCACTTGTTAAAAATAGCAAACCATTTGTCGGTAAAGTTTTTGGAATTTTTGCACAAACTGGGCTTGAGTGCGATTCTGAGGCCCCTTGGTATCCTCTGAGCTTTGTGGTATTTTATCATGGTAGAAGCGTGCATTCTCTGGTTTATTTCTTTTCTGGTGAGATATAGCAAATGTTTCACATGCTGTTCCTTGTTTTTGGAATATACTTGTTCTTTGGTTGACGTTTGGATTAAAGAATAAATTCAATTGAGCCGTCCTTACTGTATTCTGCTTGATGCACTTCCATCCATAAATCAATCTGAGGATACCAACTTATTTTTTCACCAATTTCAAAATCCTTCATATTTACGGAGCAATTAAAAGATTCCGTTTTACATTTTGCTTCTTTTTTTATATACACTTTATATATCTCTTACTATTTCATCTTCTAAGCAGTCATGGAACCCTGAGTGGGTATGGCGGACCCCCAGGAGTCCCAGACCACAGGTTAAGAACCCCTACTGTAGAGAGTTAGTTATATAAGATATCTGTATTTATAAGCCGATGAGATGAAAAAAGTGGGTGGAAATATTGTATATTGTTTTCATAGCGTGGCAGATGAAGGTTCTGTTGAAGGGTTTGTGGGGTTTATGTTGGTATAGTATTTGTTTCATTGGGATAACTTGTTGAAGCTGAAAGGTGGTGGCTTTGTGCAGTCTAGTTATTATCTCAAGGAAAAGCTGTACAGTGCTATTCATGTGTAACCGGACCATGCTGTATTTTCAAGATTTTATCCGTGAAAAAATTATTCAACCTATCAAACAGTTCCTTGGATTGAGAAATAGTCACCTTGCAGTGACCTTCAACCACTGAGGCTACAAGTTTAAAGAATATAGCTGCCTATTTCCCAATGCTGAGTTTTAAATCTAGGTAGGATTTCCTTGGTTCTAATGTGACTATCTGTAAAATATTCAAACTGATCACGGTCATCCTCTTTGCGGATCTCATTCGTTTTTTCGTTACTTGTTCTAGTACTTTTAAGAGCCTTCAGTTAAGTTGTGAACAGATGTGCTTTAACTATCGAAGGGGGTTTTCAATGAAGGATTTAATAGTGGATAAAAGGATGTTGAAAGCCGCACTACATGGAAGGTTTTTTGTTGTCATGATGTTGAAGATGTTATCAAACTCCTTATTCGTTCATCGATGACCCTCAAATGTGTATCTATTTTGTCACTTGTATATACGGTGGCTGATGATTTTGGGATCAGCTCAGGTACATTAATGAAAAATCTAATGAACAATTTGACCAGTTACACCAACCAGATCTTGGGGGCTAGTATGTTCTTGGGGTTCCAGCATATGATTTTATATGTGGGCAGGCCTAGGTATGCATCGAAATAAACCGATGTATTCCAATCCCTGAATTACATTTGAGAGGGGTCAGTAGGAATCTTCAACCACCATTAAACTCGGAGTGTATTGCCCAAAGAAAAACTGTGGGTGTGACCATATTTAGGAAGCTTGTGATGCCGTTAATTGTAACTGGGTGGACGTTATATTAATCCCATTGCAAGCCTAACTTTAGTTGACATCAGTTGTGACAAATGAAATTTAAAAGTGTGTGTGTGGGGAGTGGGGGGGGGGGGGGTTTAAACCCGAAAATTCTGACTTTTTCCTTCACTCATCTGCTAATCTGGGTTTAGGGTAGGGCCGCAAAATGGTACTTTTTGCCACCCATTTTCGCAAAGAGATTGTGTTCTACAGATTCAAAGGCCAATTTTGAAGTGATAATCTTGAACTATTCATGTATAGGGTATGATCCAGTATTCCGGTGGCTGTAAATACTATTTGAAGTCCAATAGTAAACATATTTATTTTGTGCAGAGCCCTAAGCAGGAGTGTAGTTTCAGTGGAGGGAGATGGGCTGTATGGGATGAAACACCCTGCAGATAACATATTTTAGCAAGCAAGACACACTATCGAGCATAGATCGGAACACATAATGAGAAAACAGAAACAAAGACTTGAATGCATGTAAAGCTGGGCAGGGTTGATAAAGCACGCTTAATACCACAGTCACTTATCCGATATTAAAACCCATAACAAAAGATTAAAAATATTTGCCTCGGTGGAAAAGTGCATGTAGCAAAGAAACAGCAGCATTTAAACCGTTGAAGTGCAGATATGTACTAGATACGCCAAACAAAACTACCATGACTTCTGGTTGAATTGCAGGTTGTGCACAGTCGCTCAAGACTCTGAAACAATCCTTCCAAAATTGAAGCAGCTTGGGGCATGAGACAAAAATGTGCAACTAATCTCCTTTATCATTTTATGCACATCTAAAGCACGGATTCTGGATCGTTGGCAACATTTTATGAATTGCTACCTAGCTATAGTACGCCATCCACTTTGCAAAGAATCTCATGCTTGTAAAATTAGCTGCTCTAAGGGATTTATACCCTAACCTAGAGATCTACTCCCATTCTGCAATCGTCATCTAGCATTCAGTGGAGCTTTCCACTTTATTTAAATCACCAACCCAGGAAGAGTCTGAATTCTTCCTAAGCGCCCTATAGCAGTTGCCTATCCCTGTCCGTTCTGTTTTAATTGCCAGCTTCATCAGTGCCTGAGTCAATTTGCTCATTTCTTGAAGATTGACAAAAAAAACAATCTACAAGAAGCTTTGCCACAACCTATTCCACTTGCTTCCCAGGCACATCTGCATGTCCTCGCAGGTTAAAGCCCTATTACCGACATAACTCGCCCACCACTTGATAACCTTGCGAATTCCAAAAGCTACATGCAAACTTCGAAACCGGTAAACCCAGGATTTGACAGTCCTGCAGCCATACCAGTTGATGGCAAGTCGGTAATTGTCTCACTTAAAAGAAGTATTTAAGTCCCTGTTCAATATCTACTAGCACCTTATACCTTGTCCATTGTGGTAATCTAGCCGCCTTCCAAAATACGAAAAGATTGCTTTCTTCTTCTTGCACCATTTTAATGAACCCCTTCGGTGCTCACAGCGGCCCCCGGCCTTCACGCGTCAATGTGGGCGTGTGCCTCCTATGGCTGGGTGCCGTCCGAACTCTGCCCACACTCCATTTCACCCGCACAGCGTGAAAATTCGGCCAGCACGCAAGGTGTTAATAAAAAATTATTGAACCCACCCTGAGTCATAGCTCAACCCACCATAATATCCAACAATGTAGCCTGATAATAGGGAAAAAAGTCAGGTAAGGCCAACACACCCTGTTCCCTATCTAGCTGAAGAATCAAATACCTTACCCTTGAGTTTTTACCATTCCATACAAACTTGAATATTGAATCTAACTCCTTAAAAAAAGCCTTATTCAGTTTGATGGGCAGATTAGAGAACAAAAATAAGAACAAGGGCAGAATAGACCTTTTAATTAAAGAGACTATCAATTCTTGAGAGAGGAACAAGCATTCATCTGGTCAGCAAAGTTTCGCCTTCTCCAGCATAGTTTTGTAGTTCAACTTAAACAAATCAAGACATTTATTTTTCAGGTAGAGCCCGAGATAGCGAATTGGGTGACTGCCATTATATAGACCTTGTAGATCCAATGGCAAAACCGAAGCCTGGGCATTGAAAAGCAGCCTTGGTTTTGTCATGGTTAACCTTATAACCTCCTACTCTCGTATAAGCTTGGATAATATTTATAGCTGCTATTTGTCCTAACCACATTCACATAGAGGATCATGTCATCTGCACACAATTTTACCTTGGACATTCATTCAAGCAGGGAAAAATAGATTCTGATCTGCAAAATCTGAAAGAAACAGGTTAGTATTAGATTCCTTACCTTAGAATATCCCCAGGCGTCAGTCTGGATCCGGAAACGTTTGCGTAGCAGTACCCCTGCGCGTCGGTAGGCGTCTGCAGGCGTCCTCTGCGGCTCCGCGTCGTCGGCGTCGTGCGCCGTGATGACGTCGCTGGAGTATATAGACGCCGCCTCCGCGCGCTGACGTCAGTTCTTCTTTTTTCCGCGCCAGTTAGCGCAGATCCGAAGAGCAGTACTCCGGTCTTTTGACCTAAGTTTTTTGTTAACTCTAACTCTTTCAGGTGCCGGTAGGATGCCCGGTTTTAAAAGTTGCGACGGGTGCGACCGCCTGATGTCGGTCACCGACCACCATCGACTCTGCCTCCGGTGTCTGGGCGCGGACCACGACGTGGAGTCCTGCGTCGACTGCCGGGCCTTGACGGGCAAGGCTAGACTGGAGCGGTCCCGCAAGCTGCTCGAGCTCCGGGTGTCGGCCCCACGTCGAGAGCGGTCCCGGTCCGGACGGAGGTCGAGGGAGCGGTCGAGAGAGCGGTCGCGGAGCCGCCACGAGCGCTCCGGAAGTCGTCACCATTCCTCCGGTTCCTCAGGTAAGCGACACAAGAAGTCGGGGCGTCACCATCGTACCCCTGACTCCCCCCCCCCAACGCCCGCGTGATGCGGCCGGGGGTTCGGGTGGCCCCGGCCCCGCGTGGGTCGCCGACGCCGCCTGCTCCATACCCGCCGGTCCCTGGGCAAGGCGCGTCGCGTGAAGAGGTAGAAGAGTTCCTCATGGCCATGAGGGCGCTGTCTCCTCCGGCGGGGCCTGCGGGCCCGTCGGTCCCGTCTGGGGGCCCGAGCGGTTCGGGTGCACCTGCCCCGACGCCGCCGGCGGTTCCTGCCCCGGCGCCGCTGGGCCCTTCAGGGTCGTCGCCGGCTGGTCAACCGGCCTCTCCGGCGCCGATTCCATCGGGGCAACCTGTGGTGCCGCCTCCGCGCGGCCCCGTGACTCCGCCGGTTCCGACCGGTGTCGGGGCTCCGGCGCCGCGCGGCGCCACCCCCATTCCCTCTCCGAATCCGGACGCGGAGTCGGACCGGCATCGTCCGACGCCGAGTCCGGCGCCATTGGGGCCCATTGGCTCCAAGGAGCCGGTCTATATCGTTGATTCCAACTATGGCGATGAGGACGATTATGGAGAGGGTTGGGAGGGGTCTGAGGACCCTCTGTCACGAGAATGCCAGTACGACGTGGACTGGGTAAGTGACTTGGGTGATGCCAGTGGTCTGGACGAATCGCCTAACCCTGGGTTTGTCTCGCCTCCCACTGTGGCGTCGGAGGCTGGGGCTGCCTATTCGGTGGTACTGATGAGGGCTGCCAAGGCCTTGAGCCTTGAGCTCCCCGTCGCTAAGGTGAAGCCTAACATCCTCACCGAGGTATTCAAACCGCAGTCATGTCCATAGGAGCCTCTGCTGCCGTTTAATGACGCCTTGACGGATGTCCTTTTAGGCACGTGGTCCAGGCCCGCTTCTGGTTCACCTGTTGATCGGAACGTTGCCAGGCGCCACCGTCCGTGTGCGGACGACCCTGCCTTCCTGTCCACCCATCCCTCCCCTGAGAGTCTGGTGATCCAGGCCTCCACTTCCCAGTCCGCATTCCCGACGGCCCCGCCCGATCGGGAATCTAAGCGGTATGACCAGTACGGCAAGAAGGTCTTCTCGTCGCTGAGTCTGGGACTGCGGTCTTGCAACACCGCGTGCCTCTTGGGCCGCTATACCCACTCTGTGGGATACGGTCGCAGAGTGCCTGCCGCAATGCCCGCAGGAGGTACGGGACAAGCTCGGCCAGGCTTTGGTTGAAGGCCGGGACGCGGCGAGGTATTCCATACGGTGTGGTCTTGACACGACCGACTCGCTGGGCAGAGCAATGTCCACGACGGTGGCGATTCGTCGCCACGCTTGGCTAAGATCCGCCAACTTCTCGCCGGATGTCCAGAATGCCCTGATGGACATGCCATTCGATGGCAGTCGCCTGTTCGGCGACAAAGCGGACAACGCGCTTGAGCGCTTCAAGGACTCCAGGGTCACGGCCAAGTCCTTGGGTCTCTCGACCCAGCGCCAGCAAACGGGTTCGTTTCGCTCCTTTCGTGGCCACGGAAGGGGCGGTCCCACACGTGCTGCCAGCCACGCACCGCAGAACGCTCCTCAGCGCGGTGGCGGCCGTGGATTCCGCCGTGGTGGCGGTCGGGGACAGCGGCGAGGTCAGTCCACACCTCCCCCCGCAGCAGCCTCCAAATCCTCCTAGTCCGAGCTTTCAGGCCCATGTGACGCCAGTGGGTGGCAGGGTTCGCCATCACCACTCCCGCTGGCGCACTATCACATCGGACAGGTGGGTGCTGCAGCTCGTCCGAAGGGGCTACTCCCTCCCCTTCGAGACCACTCCTCCAGCCATGCCACCGCAGAACCACCGTGTGTCGGGGGACCACTTGACACTTCTGCAGGAGGAAGTTACGGCCCTCTTGGCCAAGGGGGCCATCGAGCGCGTTCCTGGGCCAGAAGTAGGGTGTGGTTGCTACTCCCACTACTTTCTGGTGCCCAAGAAGGACAAAGGGGGCCTACGTCCTATCTTGGACCTACGGAACGTCAACGGCTTCCTCCGGAAGGAGAAGTTCAAGATGTTGACTTTGGCTCAGGTCTTGGCTGCTCTAGACCCACAAGACTGGATGGTAGCGTTGGACTTGCAGGATGCGTATTTTCACATCCCCGTCCTGCCGGCCCACCGGCGTTACCTGCGGTTCACGGTAGGCCACGAGCACTTTCAGTTTATCGTGCTCCCATTCGGCCTTACCAGCGCCCCACGGGTGTTCACGAAAGTGATGGCGGTGGTCGCAGCTCATCTGCGCCGGTTAGGGGTTTCAGTCTTCCCCTACCCCGACGACTGGTTGTTGAAGGCGGGCTCGCCCCAGACAGTCGTCCACCACCTTCAGATGACGGCAGACCTCCTGCACGAGCTGGGGTTTTCCATCAATGTGCCGAAATCACACCTGTGTCCCTCTCAAAAGCTCCTTTTCATCGGAGCGGTTCTCGACTCGGCGCAGTTTCGGGTTTATCCTCCGGAACGGCGGGTCCGGGATATTCAGGCTTTGATTCCCATCTTTCAGCCGTTATCCCGGGTCTCGGTCAGGTTGACGCTGCGGCTTCTGGGGCTGATGGCCTCCTGCATCCTTCTGGTGCATCACGCCAGGTGGCTGATGCGGGCTCTGCAGTGGGACCTGAAGTTTCAGTGGGCCCAGCATCAGGGCAACCTATCCGACCATGTCCTGATCTCGGAGGGCACTGCGAGACAGTTGCAGTGGTGGCTTACGGACCGCGATTGGGTCAGAGTCAGATCCCTCTCCCTTCCCCAACCGGAGCACGTAGTTGTGACGGACGTGTCCCTCCAGGGCTGGGGAGGCCACTTGGGAGAGGCGGAGATCAGAGGCATCTGGTCTCCGGCGGAGTCCCGGCTCCATATCAACATGTTGGAGCTGCGGGCGATTCGCCTAGCACTGAAGGCATTCCTCCCCTTTGTCAACGGGAGTGTTGTGCAGGTGTTCACGGACAACACCACCGCCATGTGGTACTGCAACAAACAGGGCGGAGTGGGGTCGTGGACCCTTTGCCAGGAGGCTCTGCGCCTCTGGCAATGGCTGGAACGTCAGGGCGTGACTCTGACGGTTCAACACCTGGCAGGTTCTCTGAACGCCAGGGCGGACGAACTCAGCCGTCGGTGCTCGGTGGATCACAAATGGCGTCTGAACTCGGACGTGGCGAAAGGCCTCTTTCTGCAATGGGGAGAGCCTTGGTTAGATCTATTCGCCACAGAAGAGAACGCGCAATGTCATCAGTTCTGCGCGTTGGAGTTTCGAAGACGGCACTCGCTCGGCGACGCCTTTCGGCGCGAGTGGAGTTGCGGTCTGTTGTACGCCTTTCCGCCTATACCACTTCTGCCCAGAGTGCTGAAGA